>NC_083469.1:9453690-9733690 GCF_030014155.1 Tachysurus vachellii
AATAATGTGACTTTATACTAAACGCATGTTATGACTTTTCTTTTCCAGGACAACAGCAAAACTATGACGTTCAACAAAATCCCTCTGACATGCTGAGCTCTCCAGGGGAAAACGCTGAACTTCAATGCAAACACAGTTCTTCAGAACTGTATATGATTCTGTGGTATCGGCAATCCTTTAATGATACTTCAATGCAACTTATTGCATACGTACTTTACAAGAATCCAACTGTTGAAACTCCTTTCTCAAGTCACTTTAACGTTTCTGGAGATGGTTCAAAACACTCCACACTCCATCTAGTTAAACTGAGTGCAGCTGAACACACGGCTGTGTATTACTGTGCAGCGAGTAAAGCACAGTGCTCCAAGTCCTCTCCCTCTTGCTACAAAAACCTCCCCTGCACTCTACATGCTCTATCATAAATGCTATTTCCCTACAATTCTGTATTAAGAACAACTCTACTCTTTATTCCCCATTATTACACAGGGCTGCTCTTCTTTATAATTAATGTTCTCTCTAACAGCAGCTCTAACAATAGTTCTGTCTATAATTTAAATCACAGTTATCATGTCTGTAGTAATGTCTAATTTGCAGGGACTCAGATGGTGAATGTCAGACATAATCTAAGACTAACCATAAAGACACAGATAGTTGATGCTCTTGGTTCATTCATTTGTTTCCATGAAAGAAAAAATAGAGAGTTTTTATTTCAACAGATAAGTAAAAGTTTTCGTTCACAAAACTTTTTTTTTTTTTTTTTTTTTTTTTTTTTTAGATTTAGTCATTTTTATTTAAAAAGGACTATAAAATCCAATCTCTCTTTATGCACTAAAGACAAAGTTTGACAACCATCACTGACTGATCAATAACTCTTAACTAAGAGTATTTGTTGTGAGATGCAGAAGTTCAATTGTTCAGAGTTCTCTCCACTTTCTAGAGTCCAACACTCTTTTTCCCCCACAATTTATTCCACACCCACAAATCATTTTTTTTTTATCATTTATATCATTTATTCAGATGCATGACTTATGGACTCTAGATGGAGCTGTTGATTCACTCATATTTTTAATGGAGCTTTTGCATTTCTCTTGCCTCACAGGTGCCCCACAAAATAACTGTGGTTTTTAGCAAATAAGCAAGAACATTTTTATTAGCATTTTCTTTCCTGTTTTAAGATGGCTTCTTGTTTTCTAGCAAAGAATAAGCTGGCTATGTAAGAGGAAAGCACACAAATGCCATGAACGGTTTTGCACTCAAGTCTCCATCAGTGAAAGGAAACTTACCTTCATCAGGATAGACATTATGTTAAAACTTGATGTATATAATATACATCACCATATTATACCATATAATATACAGTTATAGTAGGCAAAATAATTTATAAACACACTATTTAGTTCCCTTTTGTGTCTGACACCTTTCAAGTAAGAAATCAGCATAAAAAAAGAAAAGCAAAAAAAAGCACAAGCAAGGGTACAGAATAAGCCGGCTGTGTATGGGGAATATCTGAAAATCTCACTACTCAGACTGATGATGAATAATTTTAAGTATGAAAGACTTTAAACAAGCAAACAAACAAATAAATAGGTTTAGTAATTCTCATATAAAGACTTTGCAGAAGTCTTCAGCCTCAAATGGCTGTGAACATTTTACACACTAATGCAGTGATGTCATATCCCATCTGACCGCTAACTTCAAATACAACTCATCTACATCAGATGTCACATTATTCTTCCATTAGTTAACATCAGCATGATGAAATTTCCCTGTATATTCATTCTCTTTCTCTGCTGTTTCTCAGGTAGTATTTCAGCACCACATCACAAGCTACGTTAAAAGAGAAGATTTCAATATCACAAATAGTGAAGCTATTTCCTTCATTATACAGAAGAGGAGATAAGCTCAAGTTGATGCTAAAGCACATAATTTATTCTTTTTTTACAATCTGATTCACTCACTCTCTCTCACTCATTTTCTACTGCTTATCCGAACTACCTCGGGTCACGGGGAGCCTGTGCCTATCTCAGGCGTCATTGGGCATCAAGGCAGGATACACCCTGGACGGAGTGCCAACCCATCGCAGGGCACACACACACTCTCATTCACTCATGCAATCACACACTACGGACAATTTTCCAGAGATGCCAATCAACCTACCATGCATGTCTTTGGACCGGGGGAGGAAACCGGAGTACCCGGAGGAAACCCCCGAGGCACGGGGAGAACATGCAAACTCCACACACACAAGGCGGAGGCGGCAATCGAACCCCCAACCCTGGAGGTGTGAGGTGAATGTGCTAACCACTAAGCCACCGTGCCCCCCTCAATCTGATTCAGTTCATATGAATTAAAAAAAACTTTTTTTTGGAAAGTAAATGACATTTAAATTTTTCTTGATGTAATTCATCAGCAATCATTTGGAGACTTCAGCAGGAAGGAATTAGTGTTAAGTTTGTGGTGAACTTGGAAATTGCGCTGACCTGTGAGACCTTATTTCCACTACAAACTGTTGTACAAAGGACATTATTTACATTTACATTATTTACTGTCCAGTGTCACCCAAATAAGGATGGTTCACTAAGCACTTCTGGTTCCTCTCAATTTTTCTTCCTCATATCATCTCAGGGAGTTTTTCCTTGCCACCATTGCCACTGTTGCCTCCTCTCCATTTCCAGGAAAAATTGTTAGAGATATATAATAACTCAGTATTTACGTAAAGCTTCTTTGAGACAACTTGAATTGTTGAGTGTTATACAAATAAATTAAATTCAAAATATATTGGTTGTCTAAATTATTATCAAATTAATACCATTGGATTTCATCTTTCATGAGTACTTCCATGAGAACTTCATCTACGTTACTAGACAAAATATTATAACACTGCAAAGATTTCCAGTTCATTTGTCAGCTGAAGATTCTTGTCGTTTGGGGGCAGCATGCTTCCACACGTTCACTCTGTTATTCAGTGTATTTGTGGTACACCACAACAGATAAGAGAATGCAGCTCTACAGTACAGAGCAAAACTCATTACATGTTTGCTGTAGCTCAACGTCTACCCAAAATGTTTAAAGTTTTCCTCAAACTAACCAGTTTGGTGCTCTTTGTCACAGGTAATTTAAGATTGTTTAATATTCTTCTCATGATTAAAACAATATTATTTGTTACTTCTTTAATGAAAATCTTTCCATTTTCTTCACAGGTTCCTCAAATGGAAAGACTGTTCAGCAAACGCCTCGTGGCCTCATCAGGAGTAAAGGAGAATTAGCAGAAATTAAATGTTCCCATGATATTCAAGGCCATGATCGCATTCTGTGGTACAAGCAAACACACAACAAGGAATTCTCCTTCATGGGATATCTTGTATCTGAATTTGGAAGTATAGAACAAGAATTTAAAGAACAAATCATAATCAGTGGAAAAGCAAACTTGTATTACAGCACTCTTAACTTTACAGACATTACACCAGAGAGCGGTGGAGTTTATTTCTGTGCAGCGTATTACACAACAGCACAAATCCTTTTTCATCATCACAAAAACTGAATATCGGTTCTCGCCATCTCTTCTGAGCTCTGCACTAACCACTACAGCTGAGTTTTAACTCCAAAGGACTATAAGCATTTAGTGCTAAATATTACTTTGTCAACAGTAAATTGCAACTTTTATCGATTATTAAATTGATCAGAAGGATTATAAAAAAGACCCTTCAAATATATTTAAAGTGAAAGCATTTTATTGAGCTATGATTCTGCACACTTACATTTGCAAGGTTCAATAGTTCTGTCTATTTAATAATCCTTCTAATCAATTTAATAATCAATTTATTCATTCATTTATTCATTCAAGTGTATACAGTAAACAAAAAAAAAATATAATGAATAAAAAACCTGTTAAAAAATAAAGCTGTAGCTTATTTCATTCTAGCCCAGACTATAGATTCTCTTGTGTCAAGTGATTTCACCTAAGCGAAGTGAAAAATCCCTGAGTTTTATGTTCAAATCACATTCTTAACATTTTAATAATAAAGCAAATCACAGAGCAATTTAATACATTTATTTAAGTCGATACAATTATTCAGTACACTGATGAGATGCATGGCATTAAAATCATTAGTAAATTGAAGAGCTGGAGGTCTGGGTGTGGAAATTAAAGATAGAAACATTTTACAGTTTTGACATCCAATTTGTAAGTCTCAGCTCTCCGAAAGTTCATTTGTACTTCAGAGCAGAATGTTTGTGAAACACATTACAGATCAAGGTAAAGAAAGAGAGGTGTGGCAGAAGGGATCGAAAGTGAATCTCTCTAGTGGTTACATACAAGAGGTGCTGTTATTCATATTTGGTGTGCATTATAGTGGGGAAAAAAGATAATGACTGGCATTTTAATAATAATTCTATTTTTACCTGCTGGTAAGGACATATAAACTTTTTTAAAGTAGATTTTTTTATAATGCACCCAGATTTTTTAATAACTTTTGAGAGCATTCATACAGATACAAGGATTCCACTTTGTCTAACTAATTCACTTTTCGGTTTCAGCTTTCAGTGTAAAACAATCTGCTGATCTTTCTTCTTATGAGGGTCAGAATGTGACTCTTCATTGTTCTCAGATTGGCACCTCTTATAATAGCATGTACTGGTTCAGAAAGAGGCCTTCTGAATCCATGGAGCTCATTGTGCACTATTATGTTAACATGGGCACACCAGAAGATAAATTCAAGCAGAAGGTTCTTGTCATGAAGAAAGGCAACTCTTTGGATATAACTGTGAAGGAACTGGAGAGCACAGACAGTGCTGTCTACTTCTGTGCAAAACAAGAAGCACAGCATGACAAGCTAATCTTTAACCTGAACAAGAACTGCAACACCCCCACAACAAACACACACTCAACACCTGTTCAGCTCACAAACCAACTACTCATGACCAAAAATATACCAGACAGATATATCAAGCGGTGGTGAAGTCACTGTCATCTCGAATTTATAAGCAAGCGTTTGTTTGCTCTGTATCTATGACAGGAAACAAATCAGCATAATGATTCTGCTCTTTTTATCTCAAATCATGCTGGATGGTAAGTGTCTACGGCTCTACCGACAACCATTTAGAAGGCATTAATTAATTTTCTATAACAGCACCAATGACATGAAAATGTTCTATATTATCAGAAAAAATGATGTAATTTTTGATATGGTGAGATTTCTGTTAGGACATGTTTATTATTGTTGGAAGGAGTCTCCAGTACTATCGCTTTATAAAAATCAGCAAGAAAGCTGTCCTGGTCCTGGCCCTCGGGCTGCATTTTTAATGTCTTAACATAAAGAATAGAGATGTGGTAGCCTGGTGGTTAAGGTGACTAAGAGTTTGGAAGGTTGTGAGTTCAAAGCCCAACAAGCTGCTTCCACTTGGCCCCTGATAAAGGCCTTAAACTTCAATTGTTCATTTGTATAAAATGAGATGTTAATGTCAAGAGAAAGATATAAATGATAGGATGGTCAGTGACTATTTATAACTGAGGTGAACAGAAACTAACATCTTTTGTAAATGCTCTTTAACAATGAATGTAACAATAATCAGTTAAAATTATTAAATATTTAATTCATTCATTCTTTTAAATTGTTGTCAAATTGCTGTATTGCAAGATGAATAAAACACTGCAAGGTGAGCTGTTATAGGAAATAATCAACTTTATGGTAGTAACAGTAGTTTGTATCTGGCAACATCACACAAGCACAATGTCACTGTTCTTTTTCCTTTAACGGCACAGCCATTCCTGTTTTTTATTAATATTTTTTTATTAATAAAAAATCTATTAATAACTTATTTAATGTGCTTACCTGTGCTCTTCTTAGGTCTTGTGGCAAGTTTTCGAGTTGAACAATCTCCTGCTTACCTGTTGAAAAATCACGCCGAAACTGCTCAATTCTATTGCTCCTATGCAGTCAAGAACTTTGAGCAAATACTCTGGTACAAACAGTCTAAGGAAGGGAATTTAATGTCCCTTGGATATCAAAATATCAAATATACCTATTCGGAACAGGCTGCCAAAATAAGCCTTGATGAAGACACAAACAGTAATGCCACACTTACTATTAACTATCTGACAGCAAAAGACAACAGCGTTTATTTCTGTGCGGTACAGATTCACAGTGTGTCAATGTTCCCTTCTCCCTGTACAAAAACCCATATCTCAGGATATATCTAACACATATAATCTACACTGGTGGAGATAATTGTTCATGCAACATCTAACATCTAAACCGGTTCATTTAGTAAATATATATATTTTCTCTCACATTTTTACATCCCCATTTGCATGATCTTATATGTGTCTTCAGCAAGTTTTTTTAGTACATTAAAACTAGAATTGCTAATGAATATGTTTTACAATTTGACAGGATGGTGTAAATAAAATACCTTAATTGGCTCAAGCTGAAATGGTTTAAATGTCATTATTTCCTTCACTAGATATACATCAGAATGGTTTTGTTTTGTTTATTTGTTTATTTGTTTATTTGTTTATTTATTTATTTATTTATTTATTATTTATTTATTCTTAAGCTTGATGATGGAGATCAATGACTGACAAATAATCTCAAAGAGCTTGATATATGTCACACTATTACAGTCTACAACACAATATGGTCATATAAGCTGTGCATTGGGAATAAAAATAGAAGAAATTTTATCTTTCTTTCCTACTGAGTACATATAAAGTATGCGTGGAACACAATTGCATTATGCCTATCTGTACGCATATCTCGATCTGTACTTGTATCTAAAAATTCCTCAAAACATTTGTTTTCATATTAGATTTGAACCAGCACTGAATGTGTTTAGTTGTAATTCAATTCAATTCTATTAATTTGTATAGCGCATTTAATGATTTCCCATTGTCTCAAAGCAGCTTTGCAGAAGAATGGAAACAGAAGAGAGAGAAAATGAAATAAATATATGATAATAATAAGAAGAAGAAAAAATAAGAAGAAAATTAAATAAGCGAATATATACAATTAAAGTTTAAAATTATTTTTAAAAAGATTAACTTAAATTTTAAAATACTATATATCTATCCCTATCCCTAATGAGCACACCGGACGTGACGCAGCAAGGAAAAACTCCCTGAGATGATATGAGTAAGAAACCTTGAGAGGAACCAGGCTCAGAAGGGAACCCATCTTCATTCGGGTGACACTGGACAGTAAATAATGTAAATGTAAATAATGTCATTTCTACAACAGTTTATAATAGTGCAACCGATAGCTCCTGAGGAACTAATAGGTCATTGTTACTCTGAGTTCACCACAGACCTGATTGCTGATAAAGACCAGACCATACAGCTGACTGACAATCCCACTAGACACTGGCTGACCATGCAGATCAATCCCTGCAAGTTGTAGCTCTTATTAACACCTAATTATGGTCACAATGTGTATTTTTCCGGAAAGCTTTCTCTCGTTTATCTAACGTACCTGAGTAAGCAAGATAACCAAGTTTCAAAGCAATTTACAGCAATTTCCAGTTGACTACAGTAGCCATGTAGTACATTTTAGTGTTTCTAGTCTGGTATTTTTATTTGGTATTTAATGCATTGTGGAAGCAATGCTCTGTAATTTTGATACAAAGCTGTGAGCTTGTATAAAGTGTACTTGTCATTACTTTCCTACAGGTTGGTCTTCTGTGGCCAGTGGTGTGCACCAGTGTACTTCTGACTTAATCATGAATATACAGGAATCTATAAATCTTTACTACTCTCACATACCTGACCATAATATAATATTCTGGCATAAACTCACAGCAATTACACCAATCATTTACAGCTTCCTGGGTATTTGTATGTTTCCATATTCTTAATATGGCCTAAAAAACAATGTCAATTTGCCTGGAATGGAAGCAATAGAGCAAGGGAATTCATGTCAAATCAATGCAGCCAATGTAGCATAAAGTAAATGCATGAAAATTCCAATGCCCCAATAAAAACAGTTAAACAGTTAAATATTTTAAATGAATATCTATGGACAGTAAATGTTCATCAGAATTCAGCTCATGGGAGGAGGAGTTGAAAGTGGTTTTGATGTCATTTCCTCCATCAGATCCTCAGCATGTTTGTATAGCAGTCTGTGCTGCTCATCTCTTCTCATGACATTACAATGAATCAATATGATTAGTGTTACCATCATCCTGACTTTCTTGCTTCCCTGGATTTCAGGTACCATTCGTCTATAAAGTTATATGAGCTTGTAATTGAGTGAATTTATACATATAAATAAATTCATCACCCATCATATTTAAATGAACTTTCACCTTATTCTCCTATCTTTTAGTTTTAGCAGAAGAAAATGGAGTCTCACAAATCCCCAGTGTCTCCTGGCACCTGAAAGGAGATTCTGCTGAAATGAAGTGCAGTCATAATAAGGGTGGCACCTATTATCATATGTACTGGTTCAGACAGCGCCAAGGACAAAGTATGGAGCTCATCGTGTACATAACAACCAGTAATCAACCAGATTTTGGCTCTGTGGATAAAAATACATTTTCTGCTATTAAAGAAATTGCTGCAAATGGATCTTTAACTGTGAAGGATCTGGATACAGAGGACAGCGCTGTATATTTCTGTGCAGTAAGTGAGCACAGTGTTACAGAGTTACTGCACTGCTGAACAAAAACACCTGCACTGATGATACTGCAGTCACTAATAAAACAGACAGAGGGAGTCCTCGTCTAGTAAATGAAGTGAACAATGTTTTTAATTTAATGCATCCAACATGACTACACACGTTAGAATTTATTTCTATTAAATTAGTTGCTATAACTAATTTGTCGTTTTAAGGTCTATACATGAAGAATGTTTTAGTAAACATTTAGTGGACGTATTAATGTGATTAATGTGATTCTTTGGAGATAGTAAAGTAGAATAAAATGAATCATCTAACTGAATCCATATATAAGTAAATAAATATTATAAGTGTATTTGTTTGTACTCAAGTGTAATTGAGTATATTGAGTATATTGAGTATATATGAAGAGGTAACTGTGTATTCATTGTCCTGTGTATTCATTGTACATAATTACAACTATGTGAGTCAGTGGTGATAAAAGCACAAATTAATTAGCTAGCGCAAGTGAAATCTCCAGTGTTTGACTAGGTCCTTGTCATCTTTAACCAGAAGCCCTATTAACAAGGCAGGAAGTAATGTAAATAATGTACATGTTTTTGGTTTTTGAATAAAGCTGATTGTATGAGATTATGAAAAATTGTTGACTATATGAAGCACCTTAAAGGGTTTTCTTTATGCAGCCATAGTGTTTATATTTCCTGATAACTTTGCTAGTGGTATTTATATTCAGATTGGGAAAGATTGTTTATGATACAGTCATTCTAGTAGCTTAAAATTGTTCTTAGTAACAGGCAGATTTTACATTTATGGGAATTTGGCAGACACCCTTATCCAGAGTGACGTACAAAAGTGCTTTCAAGTCTCCATTGATGAATACATTAACACTGGTTCACTAGGCTACAGACTTCGGATACCATATCATGTCTTTGGTGGGATTTGAATAAAGCACACTACAGCAAATTTGCAGTGTCATTCAAACAGGCACGGACAAGTGCTGATTGACAGGTTTTTAACAACTCAGGTACAGTAATCAAAAAACAAACAAGATCACGACTGTAAACCATAGTGTGTTCTGGGAGACTAAGTTGACCTGACAGGTCAAAAAAAACCTGATACAAATTAAAATATATATATATTTTTTTTTTATGTCCACTTTAGAAGAAGAAATATTGAAACAAACTGCCCTAACTCATATCGTACTATCTCACTGATTACATATCTGTTTTTTCAGTGATGAGGTTAGACTGTCTTTCATTTGGGGGTGTGTTTGTACCCATACACATCACTTGGGTATCATTCTGACAGTCTAGCAGCAGGTTCAGACTTAGATTTGACTTCAGCATGTTGTCTGCTTTTGTGACTTTTTCTGCATCATTCATCTGCCATATCGGTAAAAATTTATATTGCTATTCAAACATTTAAGATTTCCATGCATTTTGTAACCATTGTACTGTATATTAAATCTTTTATTTTCATACAGTGTGGACCTCTGCTGCTAACAATGTTCATCAATCTCCTCCTGATATAATCATGAGTGTACAGGAATCTACTAATCTTTCCTGTTCTCACTCCATCGATAGCCATGAGGTGATGCTGTGGTATAAACAATCTGACCTCAAGCAATTACAGCTTCTTGGATATTTAAATATGAATTTTAAATACCCTGAAAAAACCCTGGAAAACATAATTGAGCTGCATGGAGATGGAAGAAATAATGGGACACTTACCATTAAAAATCTGCAGCTAGATGACAGCACAGTTTATTTCTGTGCAGTGAGGTTAGACACAGTGCTACAGAACTCTGTGATCTATGACAAAAACCTCCTTGTTCGGAGCAGCACAAATCTTCCACCTGCTGCAGGCTTTCAAACTACATGTTCAATAAACACTATTAAACTACATAACACATAATTATTACCCACTTTTTTATCTTCCTGCACAAATCTATCTATCTATCTATCTATCTATCTATCTATCTATCTATCTATCTATCTATCTATCTATCTATCTCTATTATTATTAAATTTGGAGTGTTTCCTCATTTGCGTCATCATGTAAGATTTTAGTATAAATTTGCTTGTAAAGATGCCTTAATAATTGAAGAAAGCTTAAATACAAGAAATTATGCGAAACCATAATTCAACATGTGACATGAAGACTGCAATTGGCATTGATGTCATTTCCTAAAACCCAGATTAAAGCTCAGGGGTTCAAGCCTCAGCACTGCAAAAACACCACTGCTGAGCACTTGAGCAAGGCTCTTTACTCTCTGCTCTAGGGCTACTTTATCAAAGCTGACCCTGCACTCTGATTCCACCTTTCTAACAAACTGGGATTTGCAAAGACAAGAATTTTACTGTACTGTAATGTATATACAGTATGACAAATAAAGGCACTTCTAATAAAGGCATCTTATAAAAAAGTAAAACATGCATAGACTATGGTGCTCATCTTACTACCTGCTACTGGCATGAACAAGTATGATGAGTTTTGTTATCATTTTGTTTTCCAGGGATTCTAGAGTGTATTTTAACTTCCATATTTAGATATCCAAGAAACCCTTATTGAGATCAGACTCTTTATACTGTAACACAGCATAAACTCACTGGAAAACACCTGCACTGATGTTACTGCAGTTACTAATAAAACCAACAGATGGCATCCTAATGTAATAAATGGTTCAATGAAAACCTTTTTTTTTTTTATGGCCAGCGAAAATCACCACATCTCATTATTCCACAATATTATTATGTAGTCTGTCCAATGGCGATGGAGCAATAACATGCAGTGAAATCTATATGAACTTTTCAATTGAAGATATGTCTGTAAAATACTGAGCTGCAAGAATTTATAAACCTTTACTCTGATCCAGAGAAACAGAATTGTGTACTGCAACTGATTTAAGTTCATCCTGTAAAATAGCAATAATTTATGCCAGTACTTCACTTATTTATTTTGTGATGCTGCTTTGTGATAATATCCATTTTTAAAAGTGCTTATAAAATCAAACTGATTTGAAATGAACTTTGTTGTTCAACTTATTTGATTCACTCAATTGATTCAGAATTTTGTACAATATTACAGTAACATAGGACTGATTTGGCTATTGACTCTGAAGTGTGCTATGATGAGAATCAGTCTTTTTTTATTCAAATTTACTGCATCAGTTATTTTTAGTTTATATTTTGCTTTATACCTATCTTCATAATTGTCTTCTCACAGAAAGCTTTTATTTCATTGACTTCATAAAGTGTCTGCCACAGCAGGGGTAGTGGAAGTTATTACTATATTAAGAATAATATATTAGAATAAGCAAATTCATATAAGCCTTGCAGCTTGCATTATGGTCATTACCGTAATGTCCGTTTATGTCTAAAATACTAGAAAAGGTTGTGTCTGTTCAACTGTGCTCCTTCTTACAGGAGAACAATATCTTTGAAGAGTTTCAGTCAGGTTTCAGGCCCCATCATAGCACAGAAACTGCACTTGTTAAAGTTACAAATGACTTCGGACCAAGACTGCATCTCACTATTAGTTCTACTTGACCATAGTGCTGCATTCGACACTATAGATCACAACATTCTCCTAGATCACTTAAAAAAAGTACACAGGTATTCATGGACAGGCTTTAAGTTGGTTTAGATCCTACCTGTATGATCGACACTATTTTGTAGACTTGAATGGTGAATCCTCTAGTTTATTGTCAGTTAATTATGGTGTCCCTCAAATATCAGTTCTAGGACCTTTGCTTTTCCCGGTATACATTCTTCCCTTAGAGAATATCATTAGAAGGCATAAGATTACATGGGATTACAGTGGGGTTTCCACTGTTATGCTGACACAGTTATATATCTCATCAAAACCAGATGAAATAGCTAAATTGTCCAAATTAACTAAGTGCGTTAAAGAAATAAAAGATTGCATGACCTGTAATTTTTTGTTGTTAAACTCTGATAAGACAGAAATACTACGTATTGGTCCAAAAACCAGTACACAGAAGCTCTCACACTTCAATTTCCATTTAGAGGGATGTATTTATGACCTCTAGACTGGACTACTGTAATGCAGGTGGTACTAGGTGGTTGTCCAGCATATTTAAGAAATAGGCTACAGTTGGTCCAAAATGAGCTGCCAGAGTTCTTACCAGGACAAGTTGCTGCTATTTGTGTACAAGGCTCTTAATGGTTTAGCTCCCATGTATCTAAACTAGTCTTCTAACACATTACAATCCTTTGTGCTCTCTGAGATCACAAAAATCAGGTCTTCTGGTAGTTCCCAGAACATCTAAGTGTACTAAAGACGGTAGAGCGTTTTCATATTTAGCTCTCAAACTTTGGAATAGTCTTTCTGATAGTGTTCGGGTCTCAGACACACTTTCCCAGTTTAAATGTAGATTAAAAACTCATCTCTTTAGTCAGGTGTACACATAATACATCCCATAATATTGTGCTCTATTACATCTGACCAAATGCACATTATCGTCTAGTGCTTGCTAATATTATGAACAGCAGCTATGTTAATCCCTCTCCACTGTTTCTCTCTTTCTACCCATCACAAGGCATCCAGAAATTGTACCAGCTCCGACTGTCTTTTGTGCGATGAAGATTTTGGACCTCCATTGAGATGAGGCCGACTCTGTGAGAATCCTGAGGCATCTAGAGATTTACCAGCTCCAGTTATACTCTGCGATACTAAAGAGGAGATGCAAAACCCCATGTGGTCTTTTGCATTAATACAACATTTGTCAGGCTGCATATTTATAATCACACCCTCCAGTGTCACTTATATGAGGATGGGTTTCCCTTTAAGTCTGATTCCTCTCAAGGTTTCTTCAATTCAGTTTTTCCTCACCACAGCTGCATGAGTCACCACAGATTGCTCATTGGGGATAAATACAAACATATTTAAATATATCTAATATCAATCTTGAATTTTGTATTATATTAATCTTTCTATTATTCTTTATGATAACCTTTTGTTCTATGTTTATGTTCTGTAAAGCTGCTTTGAGACAATGTCAATTGTAAAAAGCACTCAAAATCAGTCTAAATGCATTGTTGGAACCTTAGCTTTTGACAGCCACATTTAAAGCCCATTTGAAAAAGGACTATTGGTGATACAAGTAATCTACATCAGACGCTGACATGCTTTTCTAACTGAGAAATCTTTCCATAATTTCTATATTTCTCAACAGACATGCAGTTGTTATTTTTCTCATATGGGGCGCTGTGCTGTTTAAACATTAGGGAAACCTGATCACATGTTTAACTACAACAGACACTGCAAATCAGCTCAATAGACATTCAGAAGTTCAAAATGATCTGAGCTGCCAGTATTATATGGGTTTTAATGATATGTCCTGGAGGTAAACTTTTATTCATATTAATGCTGTTTAAGCACTTTTATATTAATGCCATTGAATATCATTTCAAGCAATATTCTCTCTCATTGCAGGTTTTTCTCAGAGTAATCGTGTTAAACAGAATCCTCCTGATCTCTTTGGCAACCATCAACAATTTGTTAAAATCCAGTGTGAGCACAGTGTACCAAGTTATAATCAGATCAACTGGTACAGACAAGACCAGGGACTGACCTTTATTGGATATCAAATGGTAAAATCAACACCACAAATCGAAAATGATTTTAAGGCTAAAGTGGAGATTGTTGGGGATGGAAGCAAAAACGTCTCATTGACCATCAAAAGTCTTTTATCCAATGACACTGCAGTGTACTTCTGTGCTGCTTATTACACAGTGCTGCATATCTGCTTTATTCAGTACAAAAACCTCTGTGTAAATATTCTCAGTATCTCATTAACACCTGCTCCTGTGGCCTGGAAATGACACATCGCCAGTGTTTTTAACAGAAAAGCCTCATTTACAGGCAATTGTACTATTTGTATTAAATCTAATCTATAAGCAGTTCTATAAACTTCAAACATGCCTTTAATCATTTTATACAAATTGTAAGTTTAACTGTAATAAATTACATCATTTTCTTGTATCCAAGTAACTTTTAGGTCAAGCAGAGATCAGTCAAACTTTTCGTTTGTTTGAATCTGATTTTCCTGAATCAGATGTTCCTCCCTCTCCCATATAGAGGAGTTTTGAGCCTTAAAACTCTGAAACTCTGAAAATGTCTCAGATGAAGAGCCAAGATGAAGATCATTCTCATTCCTTTAACTGCATTATTCATTAGCCATACCAGTAACCACTGAACTTTTACAATTTAACTCATTATGGGAATCATGTGTAAATTTGTGGGATTAAAAGTGATTATTTCATATTTACAAAAATTGCTGAATAAATGTATTCTTTTGTTTTCATACAGGAAGTTATTTTGCAGCTAACAATGTCCATCAGACTCGTCCTGATTTAGATCAAGAATATACAGGAATCTACAAATCTTTTCTGTTTTCACTCCATTCCTGACCATCAGGTTATGCTTTGATACAAACGATCTGAAAACACACAATTACTGTATCTGAGATTTTTAGCTGCCAATTTTTAACTATTGTTGTTCAACAATCACAATGAAACTGCATTACAGACATGATATTAAAGTTAAAGTCAACTTTACATTAAAATAAAATCATAGGATTTAATGATCAGAAAACGGCGTGACAGGAAGACTTCAGAAGGTTTTGATGTCACTTCCTCCGCTGCTCGTCAACAAGGTACATTTGCAGCAGACTGTAGAGCTCTTCTTTTCTCCCACAACCACATAAACCAGTATGATCTGTGCTATAATCAGTCTGAATTTCCTGCTTTACTGGACATCAGGTATGAGATTTGTGTTTAAAAACTGAATATAACTTGTGAAATCAAATAAAATCATTCATTTAAATTATTTGTTGTGCTTTAGTTTTAGCAGAAGAGAATGGAGTCACTCAAATCCCCAGTGTCGCCTGGAAACTGAAAGGAGAATCTGCTGAAATGAAGTGCAGTCATAATAAAGATGCTAACTATTTTCATATGTACTGGTTCAGACAGCGCCAAGGACAGAGTATGGAGCTCATCGTGTACAAAACACCCAGTAGTGAACCAGATTTTGGCTCTGTGGATAAAAATAAATTTTCTACTGTTAAAGAAATTGCTGCAAATGGATCTTTAACTGTGAAGGATCTGGATACAGAGGACAACGCTGTATATTTCTGTGCAGTAGGAAAACACAGTGTTACAGAGTTACTGCACTGCTGAACAAAAACACCTGCACTGATGTTACTGCAGTCACTAATAAAACAGACAGAGGGAGTCCTCGTCTATTAAATGATCAGATTAATACCTTTTTCAAAACTGAGCAGTGAAACTCAACATATGTCTCACTCTTCCAGACTATTACACAATAATGGCATATAGGTTGTCCTTTTTCGTGGAGTAATACATATACATTGAAATTAATGTTGTTTTTAGTTTAATAATCACATCCTATTTGTCTTTTATCTTACTTACATTGAACAACGTGAAACATCCTCAAAACAAGTTTGTTCCTGTTATCACTTATGTTATAGAAGCTATAAACTGTCATTACCTTACAATATTCTTTTCATTTTCCATAATTTCTGTTTCTCAACAAAGATGCAGTGATTATTTTAGTCAGATGGGGGCACTGTGCCTTAAAACATGAGGGAAACCTGATCACATCTTTTACTACAACAGACACTTAAGTGCAAATCAGCAGAATAGACATTCAGACCTTCAACATGATCCGAGCTGCCAGTATTATATGGGTTTTAATGATATGTCCTGGAGGTAAACTTTTATTCATATTAATGCTGTTTAAGCACTTTTATATTAATGCCATTGAATATCATTTCAAGCAATATTCTCTCTCATTGCAGGTTTTTCTCAGAGTAATCGTGTTAAACAGAATCCTCCTGATCTCTTTGGCCACCATCAAAAATCTGTTAAAATCCAGTGTGAGCACAGTGTACCAAGTTATAATCAGATCAACTGGTACAGACAAGACCAGGGACTGACCTTTATTGGACATCAAATAGGAAAATCATCAACACAAATCGAAAATGATTTTAAGGCTAAAGTGGAGATTGATGCTGTTGGAAGCAAAGACGCCTCTTTGACCATCAAAAATCTTTTATCCAATGACAGTGCAGTGTACTTCTGTGCTGCTTATTACACAGTGCTGCATATCTGCTTTATTCAGTACAAAAACCTCTGTGTAAATAACTCAGTATATCATTAACACCTGCTCCTGTGGCCTGGAAATTGACACATTGCCAGTGTTTTTAACAGAAAAGCCACAGATACATGATTATACTATAAATATCTAATCTAATCTAAGAATTAATCTTTTCTTACGGAAAGGCCTTTTGTCATTAACAATGTTTATCAGACTCCTAGCTGTTTTAATCAAGAATACACAGAACTCTACAAACCTTTCCTGTTTTCATTCCATACCTAACCATCAGGTGATGCTGTGGTACAAATAATCAAAAAACACAAAATTCTGGATATCTAAATACACATTTTCCATTTCCTGAAGATCTTTGAGATCTTTCAGCACTGCCTAGGCAAGCTACATATGTACCTTGCAAATAAAATCATAAATTATTATTTATATATTTTATTATCTGTATAAAAAAGGCCTTATGATAAAATACATTTAGTAGATATTTAATTATGTAGATGTATGTACACAATTTCTCTAAAATCTAATCTATTCATGTAGTACCTTTTTGTTTTGTTCACATTATATTATTACCATCATAATATTAACATCTCATTAAAACATTGATGACAATGTTTTGTACAGGTTGTACTTTTTTGTTTATGCTACTGTAAACCTGTTACATACATTATAGCTTAGCATGTAAAGATGTGTTAATTATGGTTTAAGTCTGATAAAGAGTGCTAAATGAAAATTCAGCCCATGGCAGAAGAATGTTTTTGATGTCATTTCCTCCAGCTGGTTCTACACAGGATGTATTTAAAGCAGCCTGTGGTCTTCATTTCTTGATACTTCTCTTGCCACATTGAACCAGAATGATCAGTATTATAACCAGTCTGATTTTCCTGTTTTACTGGAATGCAGGTACAATATAATCCACAAACTAAGAGTAAATACAAATAAATTCATCTTTGTAAATCATTTGTTTTGCTTTAGTTTTAGCAGAAGAGAATGGAGTCTCTCAAATCCCCAGTGTTGCCTGGCATCTACAAGGAGAATCTGCTGAAATGAAGTGCAGTCATAATAAAGATGTTAGCTATAATCAGATGTATTGGTACAGACAGCGCCAAGGACAGAGTATGGAGCTCATCGTGTACATAACTGTCAGGCCCCCGGATACGGTGGGAAGGAGACAGACCCGTAGGCAGGATAGCTTCAAATGAAAGGGGTTTAATACACAAGGGGAAACAAACAGACATCCACACGACACGGGGAACTAACGTTATTTAACATAAATACACTAATGAATCCGCGCTGCCATCGGCAACGCGGCTCACATATATACACACAGTGTCAATCACAGGATGGGAAACAGGTGAGGAGACAGGGAGGAGCGGACGAAGGCGGGGCAGACACGTGACAATAATAAAAACATTAGCACGTGTCCAAAGGTCCGCGCTGATCCCTGACAGAACCCCCCCCTTAAGGCGCGGCTCCCGAAGCGCCAAAACCCGACAAGGTCCAGGAGGGGGGGCGAGGCCCACGGTGATTGGCAGGTGAGGGGAGCAAGGACGACGGCGAGGCCAGTGGGGGGAGCAAGGACCACGGCAAGGTAGGCGAGGGGAGCCAAGGCACACGGCGAGGTAGGTGGGGGGAGCAGGGCACACGGCGGCGCAGCCAAAGAGGGCCGAGCGACGTCCACAGCCGAGCTGAAGGGCCGAAGCGACGTCCGCATCCGAGCTGAAGGGCCGAGCGAAGTCCACAGCCGAGCTGTAGGGCCGAGTGACGTCCACCGCCGAACTGAGGTGCCGAGCAACAACCCCCGACGCACCGCGGCCAAACCCCCGCCTCGGCGACCAGAGAAAAGGGGCGGGAGGGCGGAAAGGATCCTCCGCCTCGGGCCCGCAGCACCCCCCGCGGAAAGAGTGAAGCGACGTCCTCCTCGGGATCTGTACCGGAAACGGAGCGGCGTCCTTCACCGGAAACGTGCGGGGCGATGCCGCGGGGCACCAAAAAAAAAGGGGGCCAACCAGGATGACGACATCCTCCACGAACGTGGTGAGGATGTCACTGGACTCAGGCCCAGAAGGACTGACGGGACAGTCCAGGGGGGAAGGATCCTCCGCCTCGGACCTGCAGCACCCCCCGCGGAAATAGTGAAGCGACGTCCTCCTCGGGATCTGTACCGGAAACGGAGCGGCGTCCTTCACCGGAACATGCGGGGCGATGCCGCAGGGCGCCAAACAAAAGAAAAAAAGGGGGGCCAACCAGGATCACGACATCCTCCGCGAACATGGTGAAGCGACGTCCTCCTCGGGATCTGTACCGGAAACGGAGCGGCGTCCCTCACCGGAGAAATGCGGAGCGATGTCTCTGGACTCAGGCCCGGAAGAACTGACGGAGCAGTCCCAGGGGGAAGTGACGCGACGTCCTCCTCGGGAAAAACCGGAAACGGAGCGGCGTCCTTCCCCGGAGAAAAAAAGGCAAAAAGGAAAAAAAAGGCCGGTCCGAGCTGGAAGCTATCCTGCTGGGTCTGCTGGATCTTAAGGCGGATTTATTCTGTCAGGCCCCCGGATACGGTGGGAAGGAGACAGACCCGTAGGCAGGATAGCTTCAAATGAAAGGGGTTTAATACACAAGGGGAAACAAACAGACATCCACACGACACGGGGAACTAACGTTATTTAACATAAATACACTAATGAATCCGCGCTGCCATCGGCAACGCGGCTCACATATATACACACAGTGTCAATCACAGGATGGGAAACAGGTGAGGAGACAGGGAGGAGCGGACGAAGGCGGGGCAGACACGTGACAATAATAAAAACATTAGCACGTGTCCAAAGGTCCGCGCTGATCCCTGACAATGACAACCAGTAATCAACCAGATTTTGGCTCTGTGGATAGAAATAAATTTTCTGCTATTAAAAAAATAGCTGCAAATGGATCTTTAACTGTGAAGAATTTGGATACAGAGGACAGCGCTGTATATTTCTGTGCAGTAGGAAAACACAGTGTTACAGAGTTACTGCACTGCTGAACAAAAACACCTGCACTGATGTTACTGCAGTCACTAATAAAACAGACAGAGGGAGTCCTCGTCTATTAAAGATTTAGAATGAACAGGAAGGACTATACAATTGTAGTTCTTGCTGTGTGATTGTTGGTGATTGGATAAATAGTTACAACAACATTTTTTTTATAACAAGTGGAATCAGTTTAAAAAATCACTTATCTGCAAAGAAATTTGGTGCCAAATAAGTTATGAATATTTCACATTGTGTCAACCGTTCTACATGTTGAGAAGATTTTATATTGTGTGAATCTATATGTAAAATTGCTGAATGACGCCAATCTTTTATTTTCATACAGGAAGGTCTTCTGAAGTTAACAATGTTCACCAGACGCCTCCTGATTTAATCAGGAATATACAGGAATCTACAAATCTTTCCTGTTCTCATTCTAAACATAACCATCAGGTGATGCTGTGGTACAAACGATCTGAAAACACACAGTTGCAGCTTCTCGGATATCTAAATAGAAATTTACTCTATCCTGAAGATTCCCTGAAATCCAAAATCGAGTTGGGTGGAGATGGAAGCAAGAAGGGGACACTGACTATTAAAAATCTGCAGATAGACGACAGTGCAGTTTATTTCTGTGCAGTGAGATTAGACACAGTGCTACAGAACTCTGTGATCTATAACAAAAACCTTCTACTTCAGAACAGCACAAATCTCCCACCTGCTGTAGGCTTTCAAAGTAAATGTAATAACTGCCACCATTAAACTACACTACACACCTGATCACTGGCTCGGAAATTTCATTATTTACATTTATTATGTGTGATGTTTTGAAAATATAGTCATTATCTGGTCATTTTATGGTCATTATCATAATTAGATGTGTTATGAAGTATTTACTGAACTATATATTAACTTAGTATTTGACAATAATGTTTTTTAAATTATTAATAATTATTTCTACTTATTATATGTTTTATCGGTTATTATATTACACAAATAAATCTTTCAGACTCATGTAGATATTTTGTTTTCCTTTTATAATTATTATAGTGGATTTGAAGGGCAAAGTTAAGGATTAATTACAGTTACAGTTTAGTATTCAACATGTGACAGGAAGAAGAATGAAAAGGTTTTGATGTCATTTCCTCCAGCTGATCCTCAATAGGATGTGTTTGCAGCCATCTGTGGTCCTCAGCTCTTAGTGCCTCTCTTGTCATTACTAACCAGCATGATCATTGTTATAATCAGTCTGCATTTCCTGCTCTACTGGACTTCAGGTACGATTAATATATGCATATAACTGAACTTGACTTGTGAATACAAAAATAAATTAATTGTTGTAAATCATTTATTGTGCTTTAGTTTTAGCAGAAGAGATTGAAGTCACTCAAATCCCCAGTGTCTCCTGGCATCTGAAAGGAGAATCTGCTGAAATGAAGTGCAGTCATAATAAAGGTGTTAACTTTAATCAGATGTACTGGTTCAGACAGCGCCAAGGACAGAGTATGGAGCTCATCGTGTACAAAACACCCAGTAGTGAACCAGATTTTGGCTCTGTGGATAAAAATAAATATTCTACTGTTAAAGAAATTCCTGCAAATGGATCTTTAACTGTGAAAGATCTGGATACAGAGGACAACGCTGTATATTTCTGTGCAGTAAGAGAACACAGTGTTACAGAGTTACTGCACTGCTGAACAAAAACACCTGCACAGATGTTACTGCAGTCACTAATAAAACAGACAGAGGGAGTCCTCGTCTAGGAAATGATCAAAATAATCCCTTTTCAAAATCGGCCATTGAAATGCAAGATATGTCTCACTCTTCCAGACTATTACACAATAATGGCATATAGGTTGTCCTTTTTAGCTGGAGTAATAACATATACAGTATACATTGAAATTAATGTTGTTTTTAGTTTAATAATCACATCCTATTTGTCTTTTATCTTACTTACATTGAACAACGTGTAACATCCTCACAACAAGTTTGTTCCTGTTATCACTTATGTTATAGAAGCTATAAACTGTCATTACCTTACAATATTCTTTTCATTTTCCATAATTTCTGTTACTCAACAAAGATGCAGTGATTATTTTAGTCAGATGGGGGCGCTGTGCTGTTAAAACATGAGGGAAACCTGATCACGTTTTACTACAACAGACACTTAAGTGCAAATCAGCACAATAGACATTCAGACCTTCAACATGATCCGAGCTGCCAGTATTATATGGGTTTTAATGATATGTCCTGGAGGTAAACTTTTATTCATATTAATGCTGTTTAAGCACTTTTACATTAATGCCATTGAATATCATTTCAATCAATATTCTCTCTCATTGCAGGTTTTTCTCAGAGTAATCGTGTTAAACAGAATCCTCCTGATCTCTTTGGCAACCATCAACAATCTGTTAAAATCCAGTGTGAGCACAGTGTACCAAGTTATAATCAGATCAACTGGTACAGACAAGACCAGGGACTGACCTTTATTGGATTTCAGTGGGGAAAATCATCAACACAAATCGAAAATGATTTTAAGGCTAAAGTGGAGATTGTTGGGGATGGAAGCAAAAACGTCTCATTGACCATCAAAAGTCTTTTATCCAATGACACTGCAGTGTACTTCTGTGCTGCTTATTACACAATGCTGCATATCTGCTTTATTCAGTACAAAAACCTCTGTGTAAATATTCTCAGTATCTCATTAACACCTGCTCCTGTGGCCTGGAATTGACACATCGCCAGTGTTTTTAACAGAAAAGCCACAGTTACAGGCAATTGAACTATTTATATTAAATCTAATCTATAAGCGGTTCTATGAACTTCAAACATGCCTTTAATCATTTTATACAAATTGTAAGCTTAACTGTAATAAATTACATCATTTTCTTGTATCCAAGTAACTTTTAGGTCAAGCAGAGATCAGTCAAATATTTCGTTTGTTTGAATCTGATTTTCCTGAATCAGATGTTCCTCCCTCTCCCATATAGAGGAGTTTTGAGCCTTAAAACTCTGAAACTCTGAAATTGTCTCAGATGAAGAGCCAAGATGAAGATCATTCTCATTCCTTTAACTGCATTATTCATTAGCCATACCAGTAATCACTGAACTATTACAATTTAACTCATTATGGGAATCATGTGTAAATTTGTGGGATTAACAGTGATTATTTCATATTTACAAAAATTGCTGAATAAATGTATTCTTTTGTTTTCATACAGGAAGTTCTTTTGCAGCTAACAATGTCCATCAGACTCGTCCTGATTTAGATCAAGAATATACAGGAATCTACAAATCTTTTCTGTTTTCACTCCATTCCTGACCATCAGGTTATGCTTTGATACAAACGATCTGAAAACACACAATTACTGTATCTGAGATTTTTAGCTGCCAATTTTTAACTATTGTTGTTCAACAATCACAATGAAACTGCATTACAGACATGATATTAAAGTTAACTTTACATTAAAATAAAATCATAGGATTTAATGATCAGAAAATGGCGTGACAGGAAGACTTCAGAAGGTTTTGATGTCACTTCCTCTGCTGCTCGTCAACAAGGTACATTTGCAGCAGACTGTAGAGCTCTTCTTTTCTCCCACAACCACATAAACCAGTATGATCTGTGCTATAATCAGTCTAAATTTCCTGCTTTACTGGACATCAGGTATGAGATTTGTGTTTACA
Source organism: Tachysurus vachellii (assembly GCF_030014155.1). NCBI lineage: Eukaryota > Metazoa > Chordata > Actinopteri > Siluriformes > Bagridae > Tachysurus > Tachysurus vachellii. Next base: position 9,477,146 of record NC_083469.1, read on the forward strand.
AACTGGATATAACTTGTGAAATCAAATAAAATCATTCATTTAAATCATTTATTGTGCTTTAGTTTTAGCACAAGATAATGGAGTCACTCAAATCCCCAGTGTCACCTGGAAAATGAAAGGAGAATCTGCTGAAATGAAGTGCAGTCATAATAAAGATGCTACCTATAATCAGATGTACTGGTTCAGACAGCGCCAAGGACAGAGTATGGAGCTCATCGTGTACAAAACACCCAGTAGTGAACCAGATTTTGGCTCTGTGGATAAAAATAAATTTTCTACTGTTAAAAAAATTGCTGCAAATGGATCTTTAACTGTGAAGGATCTGGATACAGAGGACAACGCTGTATATTTCTGTGCAGTAAGTGAGCACAGTGTTACAGAGTTACTGCACTGCTGAACAAAAACACCTGCACTGATGTTACTGCAGTCACTAATAAAACAGACAGAGGGAGTCCTCGTCTATTAAATGATCAGATTAATACCTTTTTCAAAACTGAGCAGTGAAACTCAACATATGTCTCACTCTTCCAGACTATTACACAATAATGGCATATAGGTTGTCCTTTTTTGTGGAGTAATACATATACATTGAAATTAATGTTGTTTTTCAATTTAATAATCACATACTACATGTCTTTTATTTTATGTACATTGAACAACGTGTAACATCCTCAAAACAAGTTTGTTCCTGATATCGCTTATGTTATAGCAGCTATAAACTGTCATTACCTTACAATATTCTTTTCATTTTCCATAATTTCTGTTTCTCAACAAAGATGCAGTTATTATTTTAGTCAGATGGGGGCACTGTGCCTTAAAACATGAGGGAAACCTGATCACATGTTTTACTACAACAGACACTTAAGTGCAAATCAGCACAATAGACATTCAGACGTTCAACATGATCCGAGCTGCCAGTATTATATGGGTTTTAATGATATGTCCTGGAGGTAAACTTTTATTCATATTAATGCTGTTTAAGCACTTTTATATTAATGCCATTGAATATCATTTCAAGCAATATTCTCTCTCATTGCAGGTTTTTCTCAGAGTAATCGTGTTAAACAGAATCCTCCTGATCTCTTTGGCCACCATCAACAATCTGTTAAAATCCAGTGTGAGCACAGTGTACCAAGTTATAATCAGATCAACTGGTACAGACAAGACCAGGGACTGACCTTTATTGGATATCAAATAGGAAAATCATCAACACAAATCGAAAATGATTTTAAGGCTAAAGTGGAGATTGATGCTGTTGGAAGCAAAGACGCCTCTTTGACCATCAAAAATCTTTTATCCAATGACACTGCAGTGTACTTCTGTGCTGCTTATTACACAGTGCTGCATATCTGCTTTATTCAGTACAAAAACCTCTGTGTAAATAACTCAGTATATCATTAACACCTGCTCCTGTGGCCTGGAAATTGACACATTGCCAGTGTTTTTAACAGAAAAGCCACAGATACATGATTATAGGTGATTATACTATAGATATCTATTCTAATCTAAGAATTAATCTTTTCTTACGGAAAGGCCTTTTGTCGTTAACAATGTTTATCAGACTCCTAGCTGTTTTAATCAAGAATATACAGAACTCTACAAACCTTTCCTGTTTTCATTCCATACCTAACCATCAGGTGATGCTGTGGTACAAATAATCAAAAAACACAAAATTCTGGATATCTAAATACACATTTTCCATTTCCTGAAGATCTTTGAGATCTTTCAGCACTGCCTAGGCAAGCTACATATGTACCTTGCAAATAAAATCATAAATTATTATTTATATATTTTATTATCTGTATAAAAAAGGCCTTATGATAAAATACATTTAGTAGATATTTAATTATGTAGATGTATGTACACAATTTCTCTAAAATCTAATCTATTCATGTAGTACCTTTTTGTTTTGTTCACATTATATTATTACCATCATAATAAGATCTCATTAAAACCTTAATGAGAGGTTTATCAGACTTATGGTTTAAGTCTGATAAAGAGTGCTAAATGAAAATTCAGCCCATGGCAGAAGAATGTTTTTGATGTCATTTCCTCCAGCTGGTTCTACACAGGATGTATTTAAAGCAGCCTGTGGTCTTCATTTCTTGATACTTCTCTTGCCACATTGAACCAGAATGATCAGTATTATAACCAGTCTGATTTTCCTGTTTTACTGGAATGCAGGTACAATATAATCCACAAACTAAGAGTAAATACAAATAAATTCATCTTTGTAAATCATTTGTTTTGCTTTAGTTTTAGCAGAAGAGAATGGAGTCTCTCAAATCCCCAGTGTTGCCTGGCATCTACAAGGAGAATCTGCTGAAATGAAGTGCAGTCATAATAAAGATGTTAGCTATAATCAGATGTATTGGTACAGACAGCGCCAAGGACAGAGTATGGAGCTCATCGTGTACATAACAACCAGTAATCAACCAGATTTTGGCTCTGTGGATAGAAATAAATTTTCTGCTATTAAAAAAATAGCTGCAAATGGATCTTTAACTGTGAAGGATTTGGATACAGAGGACAGCGCTGTATATTTCTGTGCAGTAGGAAAACAGTGTTACAGAGTTACTGCACTGCTGAACAAAAACACCTGCACTGATGTTACTGCAGTCACTAATAAAACAGACAGAGGGAGTCCTCATCTAATAAAGATTTAGAATGAACAGGAAGGACTATACAATTGTAGTTCTTGCTGTGTGATTGTTGGTGATTGGATAAATAGTTACAACAACATTTTTTTTATAACAAGTGGAATCAGTTTAAAAAATCACTTATCTGCAAAGAAATTTGGTGCCGAATAAGTTATGAATATTTTGCATAAATTAAGCTAAGACGTACATTTGTGAGAAATATGTAAACTATTGTATAGGATTAAATTTTTTTCTTTTGGATGTTGTACTCATATATTATTATCTCATTATGTCCATGACACAGAATTTTTTAATGACGTAGTTTGTCTTTCTTCCATATGGGGGCGTTTCATGAAGCCACATCACTGTACTTTTACATCGTCATTCTAGCAGCAGATAAAGAAACAGAAAAAAGGCAAGATGATCACTGCTCTTCTGACTCTTCTAACTGCATCATTCATCTGCCATATGGGTAATCATACACTTTCCCTATTTTAATTTCACATTGTGTCAACCGTTCTACATGTTGAGAAGATTTTATATTGTGTGAATCTATATGTAAAATTGCTGAATGACGCCAATCTTTTATTTTCATACAGGAAGGTCTTCTGAAGTTAACAATGTTCACCAGACGCCTCCTGATTTAATCAGGAATATACAGGAATCTACAAATCTTACCTGTTCTCATTCTAAACATAACCATCAGGTGATGCTGTGGTACAAACGATCTGAAAACACACAGTTGCAGCTTCTCGGATATCTAAATGGAAATTTTCTGTATCCGGAAGATTCCCTGAAATCCAAAATCGAGTTGGGTGGAGATGGAAGCTGGAAGGGGACACTGACTATTAAAAATCTGCAGCTAGACGACAGTGCAGTTTATTTCTGTGCAGTGAGATTAGACACAGTGCTACAGAACTCTGTGATCTATAACAAAAACCTTCTACTTCAGAACAGCACAAATCTCCCACCTGCTGTAGGCTTTCAAAGTAAATGTAATAGCTGCCACCATTAAACTACACTACACACCTGATCACTGGCTCGGAAATTTCATTATTTACATTTATTATGTGTGATGTTTTGAAAATATAGTCATTATCTGGTCATTTTATGGTCATTATCATAATTAGATGTGTTATGAACTATTTACTGAACTATATATTAACTTAGTATTTGACAATAAAAAAAGTGTTTTTTAAATTATTAATAATTATTTCTACTTATTATATGTTTTATCATTGATTATATTACACAAATAAATCTTTCAGACTCATGTAGATATTTTGCTTTCCTTTTATAATTATTATAGTGGATTTGAAGGGCAAAGTTAAGGATTAATTACATTTAGTATTCAACTTAGTATTCCACTATTAATTACACTTAGTATTCAACATGTGACAGGAAGAAGAATGAACAGGTTTTGATGTCATTTCCTCCAGCAGATCCTCAATAGGATGTGTTTGCAGCCATCGGTGGTCCTCAGCTCTTAGTGCCTCTCTTGTCATTACTAACCAGCATGATCATTGTTATAATCAGTCTGCATTTCCTGCTCTACTGGACTTCAGGTACGATTAATTTATGCATATAACTGAACTTGACTTGTGAATACAAAAATAAATTAATTGTTGTAAATCATTTATTGTGCTTTAGTTTTAGCAGAAGAGATTGAAGTCACTCAAATCCCCAGTGTCTCCTGGCATCTGAAAGGAGAATCTGCTGAAATGAAGTGCAGTCATAATAAAGGTGTTAACTTTAATCAGATGTACTGGTTCAGACAGCGCCAAGGACAGAGTATGGAGCTCATCGTGTACAAAACACCCAGTAGTGAACCAGATTTTGGCTCTGTGGATAAAAATAAATATTCTACTGTTAAAGAAATTCCTGCAAATGGATCTTTAACTGTGAAAGATCTGGATACAGAGGACAGCGCTGTATATTTCTGTGCAGTAAGAGAACACAGTGTTACAGAGTTACTGCACTGCTGAACAAAAACACCTGCACTGATGATACTGCAGTCACTAATAAAACAGACAGAGGGAGTCCTCGTCTATTAAATGATCAGATTAATCCCTTTTCAAAATCGGCCATTGAAATGCAACATATGTCTCACTCTTCTAGACTATTACACAATAATGGCATATAGGTTGTCCTTTTTAGCTGGAGTAATAACATATATACATTGAAATTAATGTTGTTTTTAGTTTAATAATCACATCCTATTTGTCTTTTATCTTACTTACATTGAACAACGTGTAACATCCTCACAACAAGTTTGTTCCTGTTATCACTTATGTTATAGAAGCTATAAACTGTCATTACCTTACAATATTCTTTTCATTTTCCATAATTTCTGTTTCTCAACAAAGATGCAGTGATTATTTTAGTCAGATGGGGGCACTGTGCTGTTAAAACATGAGGGAAGCCTGATCACGTTTTACTACAACAGACACTTAAGTGCAAATCAGCACAATAGACATTCAGACGTTCAACATGATCCGAGCTGCCAGTATTATATGGGTTTTAATGATATGTCCTGGAGGTAAACTTTTATTCATATTAATGCTGTTTAAGCACTTTTACATTAATGCCATTGAATATCATTTCAAGCAATATTCTCTCTCATTGCAGGTTTTTCTCAGAGTAATCGTGTTAAACAGAATCCTCCTGATCTCTTTAGGAACCATCAACAATCTGTTAAAATCCAGTGTGAGCACAGTGTACCAAGTTATAATCAGATCAACTGGTACAGACAAGACCAGGGACTGACCTTTATTGGATATCAGCGGGGAAAATCATCAACAAAAATCGAAAATGATTTTAAGGATAAAGTGGAGATTGTTGGGGATGGAAGCAAAAACGTCTCATTGACCATCAAAAGTCTTTTATCCAATGACACTGCAGTGTACTTCTGTGCTGCTTATTACACAGTGCTGCATATCTGCTTTATTCAGTACAAAAACCTCTGTGTAAATATTCTCAGTATCTCATTAACACCTGCTCCTGTGGCCTGGAATTGACACATCGCCAGTGTTTTTAACAGAAAAGCCACAGTTACAGGCAATTGAACTATTTATATTAAATCTAATCTATAAGCGGTTCTATGAACTTCAAACATGCCTTTAATCATTTTATACAAATTGTAAGTTTAACTTTAATAAATTACATCATTTTCTTGTATCCAAGTAACTTTTAGGTTAACTTTTCGTTTGTTTGAATCTGATTTTCCTGAATCAGATGTTTCTCCCTCTCCCATATAGAGGAGTTTTGAGCCTTAAAACTGTGAAACAGACAGAGGGAGTCCTCGTCTATTAAATGATCAGATTAATCACTTTTTCAAAACTAGGCAGTGAAACTCAACATATGTCTCACTCTTCCAGACTATTACACAATAATGTCATATAGATTGTCCATTTTAGATAGAGTAATAACACATTTACATTGAATTTAATGTTGTTTTAATTAATTAAATTTTTTAAATTATGTAATTTAATAATCACATTCTACTTGTTTTTTATTTTACTTACATTTAACAACATGAAACATCCTCAAAACAAGTTTGTTCCTGTTATCACTTACAATATGTTATAGCGGCTATAAACTGTCATTACCTTACAATATTTTTTGCATTTTCCATAATTTCTGTTTCTCAACAGACATGCAGTTCTTATTTTCCTCATATGGGGGCGCTGTGCTGTTAAAACATGAGGGAAGCCTGATAACATGTTTTACTACAACAGACACGCAAGTGCAAATCAGCACAATAAGCGGTTCTATAAACTTCAAACATGCCTTTATTAATGTTATACAAATTGTAAGTTTAACTGTAATAAATTACATCATTTTCTTGTATCCATGTAACTTTAGGTCAAGCAGAGATCAGTTAAACTTTTCGTTTGTTAGAATCTGATTTTCCTGAATCAGATGTTTCTCCTTCTCCCATATAGAGGAGTTTTGAGCCTTTAAACTCTGAAACAGACTCTCAGAAGATACACATGCTGCCATTGTCTCAGATGAAGAGCCAAGATGAACATCATTCTCATTCCTTTAACTTTAATTATTCATTAGCTATACCAGTAATCACTGAACTTTTACAATTTAACTCATTATGGGAAGCATGTGTAAAATTTGGGAATAACAGTGATTATTTCATATTTACAAAAATTGCTGAATGTTTTCATCAAATCTAGCCATGGGGGTCACAGTCCAGTGACTTCTGTGCCGGCCCCAAGCCCGGATAAATATAGAGGGTTGCGTCAGGAAGGGCATCCGGCGTAAAACTTTGCCAAATTTAACCATGCGAATCGTCAGTACGAATTTCATTCCGGATTGGTCGAGGCCCGGGTTAACAACGACCGCCACTGGCGCCGTTGAAATACAGGGCACCGGTAATTGGGCTACTGTTGATTGAAGAAGTAGAGGAGGGAGGAGAGTGCACAGACAGAGAGAGAAGAGGAAAGGTAAGAGTGTAGGACTGAGAATAGGAACTCTGAATGTTGGTACTATGATGGGGAAAAGTAGAGAGCTGGCTGATGTGATGGAGAGAAGGAAGGTGGATATACTGTGTGTAGAGAAGAACAGGTGGAAGGGTAGCAAGGCTTGTGGTACATCGACAGAGTCCAGTTGTTGACCCATATCTCTCTTCTGATCCGAAGCATTCAGGAGAGCCGGCCATTCGATGTTGAGCCGCGCGGCAGCGCGCTCACAAAGCTCCAGCAGTACCGCTTGAGGCGGGGCGGAGGGAGCCTGAGGGACCACGGAAGACAGGATGGCTTCCTCGTCATCCGAGCCATCGAGAAGGCCCGCCTCGACCTCGTCCCCGGAACCTGCCGGTCCGTCGTCGGCCGGTAGCAAATCCTCAAACGGGGAAGGACACATGTCGGCCCAGTCAGAGGAAGTCGCACCATGGGAGGCCCCCAGGTGCGCAGCGGCGTCGTCTTTTTCCCCCTCCGAGTTGGACAGCCCGAAATCGACACACTGGGCAGCGGCCGTTTTGAGCCTGCGATGCAGGAGCTTTTTTGGGAGCGCCAGACAATGGCTACAGTTCTCCGGGAGGTCAAGAGCTTCTTGCGCATGCGTGAGCCCCGTGCAGACAACGCAGAAGGGATGGGAATGGCAGGCTCGCGATAGGCCGTCCACCGGAGTAACCGGCGCCGCTTTAGAAAGCACCAAGGAAAAAGAAAAAAAAGGCAAATGTTAACTGAGGAAAGGTAGCACGTGTAGGTGCATTATGCATTCGGGTAAGGGGCATTACCTTACATGCCTTTGGCACGCGCTCCTGTCTGTCAAGCCAGACTTGGTGCAATTGGATGCTTCTGTAGAGGTCAGTAATGGATGCCCTTCCCATAGGTGGATCTCGAACACGAGATGATGAAAGAGAACTTCCTTTATGAAAACATTCAGCTTCTTCTTCTTTCGGCTTTTCCCTTCAGGGGTGGCCACAGCGAATCATCTCTCTCCACCTATCCCTACATTTATTATGTGTGATGTTTTGAAAATATAGTCATTATCTGGTCATTTTATGGTCATTATCATAATTAGATGTGTTATGAACTATTTACTGAACTATATATTAACTTAGTATTTGACAATAAAAAAAGTGTTTTTTAAATTATTAATAATTATTTCTACTTATTATATGTTTTATCATTGATTATATTACACAAATAAATCTTTCAGACTCATGTAGATATTTTGTTTTCCTTTTATAATTATTATAGTGGATTTGAAGGGCAAAGTTAAGGATTAATTACAGTTACAGTTTAGTATTCAACATGTGACAGGAAGAAGAATGAAAAGGTTTTGATGTCACTTCCTCCAGCTGATCCTCAATAGGATGTGTTTGCAGCCATCGGTGGTCCTCAGCTCTTAGTGCCTCTCTTGTCATTACTAACCAGCATGATCATTGTTATAATCAGTCTGCATTTCCTGCTCTACTGGACTTCAGGTACTATTAATATACTGTATGCATATAACTGAATTTGACTTGTGAATACAAATGAATTCATCTTTGTAAATCATTTATTGTGCTTTAGTTTTAGCAGAAGATAATGGAGTCACTCAAATCCCCAGTGTCGCCTGGCATCTGAAAGGAGAATCTGCTGAAATGAAGTGCAGTCATAATAAAGGTATTAACTTTAATCAGATGTACTGGTTCAGACAGCGCCAAGGACAGAGTATGGAGCTCATCGTGTACAAAACACCCAGTAGTGAACCAGATTTTGGCTCTGTGGATAAAAATAAATTTTCTACTGTTAAAGAAATTCCTGCAAATGGATCTTTAACTGTGAAGGATCTGGATACAGAGGACAACGCTGTATATTTCTGTGCAGTAGGAAAACACAGTGTTACAGAGTTACTGCACTGCTGAACAAAAACACCTGCACTGATGTTACTGCAGTCACTAATAAAACAGACAGAGGGAGTCCTCGTCTATTAAATGATCAGATTAATACCTTTTTCAAAACTGAGCAGTGAAACTCAACATATGTCTCACTCTTCCAGACTATTACACAATAAGGTCATATAGGTTGTCCTTTTTAGATGGAGTAATAACATATTTACATTGAAATTAATGTTGTTATAATTAATTTAATATTTTTTAATTATGTAATTTAATAATCACATCCTATTTGTCTTTTATTTTACTTACATTTAACAAAGTGAAACATCCTCAAAACAAGTTTGTTCCTGTTATCACTTATGTTATAGAAGCTATAAACTGTCATTACCTTACAATATTCTTTACATTTTCCATAATTTCTGTTTCTCAACAGAGATGCAGTTCTTATTTTCCTCATATGGGGGCGTTGTGCTGTTAAAACATGAGGGAAACCTGATCACATGTTTTACTACAACAGACACTTAAGTGCAAATCAGCACAATAGACATTCAGACGTTCAACATGATCCGAGCTGCCAGTATTATATGGGTTTTAATGATATGTCCTGGAGGTAAACTTTTATTCATATTAATGCTGTTTAAGCACTTTTATATTAATGCTATTGAATATCATTTCAATCAATATTCTCTCTCATTGCAGGTTTTTCTCAGAGTAATCGTGTTAAACAGAATCCTCCTGATCTCTTTAGGAACCATCAACAATCTGTTAAAATCCAGTGTGAGCAGAGTGTACAAAATTATGATCAGATCAACTGGTACAGACAAGACCAGGGACTGACCTTTATTGGATATCAGCGGGGAAAATCATCAACACAAATCGAAAATGATTTTAAGGCTAAAGTGGAGATTGTTGGGGATGGAAACAAAAATGTCTCTTTGACCATCAAAAATCTTTTATCCAATGACACTGCAGTGTACTTCTGTGCTGCTTATTACACAGTGCTGCATATCTGCTTTATTCAGTACAAAAACTTCTGTGTAAATATTCTCAGTATCTCATTAACACCTGCTCCTGTGGCCTGGAATTGACACATCGCCAGTGTTTTTAACAGAAAAGCCACACATACATGATTATACTATAAATATCTAATCTAATCTAAGAATTATTTTTTCCTACAGAAAGGCATGTTGTAGCTAACAATGTTTATCAGACTCCTAGCTGTTTTAATCAAGAATATACAGAACTCTACAAACCTTTCCTGTTTTCATTCCATACCTGACCATCAGGTGATGCTGTGGTACAAACAATCAAAAAACACACAATTACAGCTTTCTGGATATCTAAATACACATTTTCCATTTCCTGAAGATCTTTGAGACTTTGAGCACTGCTTAGGCAAGCTACATATGTACCTTGCAAATAAAATCATAAATTATTATTTATATATTTTATTATCTGTATTAAAAAAGGCCTTATGATAAAATACATTTAGTAGATATTTAATTATGTAGATGTATGTACACAATTTCTCTAAAATCTAATCTATTCATGTAGTACCTTTTTGTTTTGTTCACATTATATTATTACCATCATAATATTAACATCTCATTAAAACATTGATGACAATGTTTTGTACAGGTTTTACTTTTTTGTTTATGCTACTGTAAACCTGTTACATACATTATAGCTTAGCATGTAAAGATGTGTTAATTATGGTTTAAGTCTGATAAAGAGTGCTAAATGAAAATTCAGCCCATGGCAGAAGAATGTTTTTGATGTCATTTCCTCCAGCTGGTTCTACACAGGATGTATTTAAAGCAGCCTGTGGTCTTCATTTCTTGATACTTCTCTTGCCACATTGAACCAGTATGATCAGTATTATAACCAGTCTGATTTTCCTGTTTTACTGGAATGCAGGTACAATATAATCCACAAACTAAGAGTAAATACAAATAAATTCATCTTTGTAAATCATTTGTTTTGCTTTAGTTTTAGCAGAAGAGAATGGAGTCTCTCAAATCCCCTGAGATAGACCAGATTTTGGCTCTGTGGATAAAAATAAATATTCTACTGTTAAAGAAATTCCTGCAAATGGATCTTTAACTGTGAAGGATCTGGATACAGAGGACAGCGCTGTATATTTCTGTGCAGTAGGAAAACACAGTGTTACAGAGTTACTGCACTGCTGAACAAAAACACCTGCACTGATGTTACTGCAGTCACTAATAAAACAGACAGAGGGAGTCCTCGTCTATTAAAGATTTAGAATGGACAGGAAGGACTATACAATTGTAGTTCTTGCTGTGTGATTGTTGGTGATTGGATAAATAGTTACAACATTTTCTTTTACAACAAGTGGAATCAGTTTAAAAATCACTTATCTGCAAAGAAATTTGGTGCCAAATAAGTTATGAATATTTTGCATAAATTAAGCTAAGATGTACATCATAGTACATTTGTGAGAAATATGTAAACTATTATATAGGAATAAGAATTTTTTTAATGACGTAGTTTGTCTATCTTCCATATGGGGGCGTTTCATGAAGCCACATCACTGTACTTTTACATCGACATTCTAGCAGCAGTTATAGAAACAGAAAAAAGGCAAGATGATCACTGCTCTTCTGACTATAACTGCATCATTCATCTGCCATATGGGTAATCATACACTTTCCCTATTTTACTTTCACACTGTGCCAACCGTTCTACATGTTGAGAAGATTTTATATTGTGTGAATCTATATGTAAAATTGCTGAATGACGCCAATCTTTTATTTTCATACAGGAAGGTCTTCTGAAGTTAACAATGTTCACCAGATGCCTCCTGATTTAATCAAGAATATACAGGAATCTACAAATCTTACCTGTTCTCATTCTAAACATAACCATCAGGTGATGCTGTGGTACAAACGATCTGAAAACACACAGTTGCAGCTTCTCGGATATCTAAATAGAAATTTTCTGTATCCGGAAGATTCCCTGAAATCCAAAATCGAGTTGGGTGGAGATGGAAGCAATAATGGGACACTTACCATTAAAAATCTGCAGCTAGATGACAGTGCAGTTTATTTCTGTGCAGTGAGATTAGACACAGTGCTACAGAACTCTGTGATCTATAACAAAAACCTTCTACTTCAGAACAGCACAAATCTCCCACCTGCTGTAGGCTTTCAAAGTAAATGTAATAACTGCCACCATTAAACTACACTACACACCTGATCACTGGCTCGGAAATTTCATTATTTACATTTATTATGTGTGATGTTTTGAAAATATAGTCATTATCTGGTCATTTTATAGTCATTATCATAATTAGATGTGCTATGAACTATTTACTGAACTATTTAATAACAGTATTTGACAATTAAAAAGGTGTTTTTAAAATTCTTTATAATTATTTCTACTTATTATATGTTTTATAATTTATTAAATTACACAAATAAATCTTTCAGACTCATGTGGATATTTTGTTTTCCTTTTATAATTATTATAGTGGATTTGAAGGGCAAAGTTATGGATTAGGTTAGCACGTTCGCCTCACACGTCCAGGGTTGGGGATTCGATTCCCGCCTCCGCCTTGTGTGTGTGGAGTTTGCATGTTCTCCCCGTGCCTCGGGGGTTTCCTCTGGGTACTCCGGTTTCCTCCCCCGGTCCAAAGACGTGCACTGGCATCTCTGGAAAAATTGTCTGCAGTGTGTGATTGCATGAGTGAATGAGAGTGTGTGTGCCCTGCGATGGGTTAGCACTCCGTCCAAGGTGTATCCTGCCTTGATGCCCAATGACGCCTGAGATAGGCACAGGCTCCCCGTGACCCGAGGTAGTTCGGATAAGCGGTAGAAAATGAGTGAGAGTGAGTGAGAGTGAACAAGTTAAGGATTAATTACAGTGTAGTTTAGTATTCAACATGTGACAGGAAGGAGAATGAACAGGTTTTGATGTCATTTCCTCCAGCAGATCCTCAATAGGATGTGTTTGCAGCCATCGGTGGTCCTCAGCTCTTAGTGCCTCTCTTGTCATTACTAACCAGCATGATCATTGTTATAATCAGTCTGCATTTCCTGCTCTACTGGACTTCAGGTACTATTAATATATGCATATAACTGAATTTGACTTGTGACTACAAATAAATTCTTTGTAAATTTACAAATAAATTGATTTTTGTAAATCATTTGTCCTGCTTTAGTTTTAGCAGAAGATAATGGAGTCACTCAAATCCCCAGTGTCGCCTGGAATCTAAAAGGAGAATCTGCTGAAATGAAGTGCAGTCATAATAAAGATGCTGGCTATTATCAGATGTACTGGTTCAGACAGCGCCAAGGACAGAGTATGGAGCTCATCGTGTACATAACAACCAGTAATCAACCAGATTTTGGCTCTGTGGATAAAAATAAATTTTCTGCTATTAAAAAAATAGCTGCAAATGGATCTTTAACTGTGAAGGATCTGGATACAGAGGACAGCGCTGTATATTTCTGTGCAGTAAGTGAGCACAGTGTTACAGAGTTACTGCACTGCTGAACAAAAACACCTGCACTGATGTTACTGCAGTCACTAATAAAACAGACAGAGGGAGTCCTCGTCTATTAAATGATCAAAATTATCCCTTTTTCAAGAAACGTATATCAATTTGATGAAACATTGCATAAACATTGCAGCTGGCTTCAGCTATGATTTATGACTTACCATATTCTTGCATTTATTTGATCACTCATATGACTATTTAATTATGTACATTAGTTTAACAGAATACAGATTGTCCTGAAGTGATTTATTCCCTTATACAACAGTAACAATTGCAATTCCTTCTTAATAAAATAACACCATATTTTTCCATTTGTTTATACTTTTGTTTAATGTAATCAAAGAAAGTTAGTTCCCTTAATTACTGACTGTATAGCAGCTATTCAGAGATGGAGGTAGCAGAGATGAGGATGTTGAGTTTCTCTTTAGGAGTGATGAGGATGGACAGGATTAGGAAGGGGCACATCAGAGGGACAGCTCAGGTTGGCTGTTTTGGTGACAAGGTCAGAGAGATTAGATTGAGATGGTTTGGACATGTACAGAGAGATGTTTATATTGGTAGAAGGATGTTGGGGATGGAGCTGCCAGGTAAGAGGTCAAGAGGAAGGCCAAAGAGGAGATATACTGTATGGATGTGTTAAATGAGGACATGAAGGTAATTGGTTGAAAAAAAAACAAACAAACATGCAGCTTTTCATGTTACAGAGAAAGGAATCTGGAAGACTTCTTTCTGATGAAAAATATTTCGAATTAAACATCTCCACATATAGGAAACATCACAGTATATACTACTGCATGTTTTGAACCTGTTTAGATTGAACATCTGACAAGAAATTCCTCATGTCATTTACTTAATTTACATTTCTAATCCATCATTTCAATTGTACTGTTAAATCAGCCTTTGGCAAAAAAAAGAATATTGCCCCTCCCCAAATAGTGGCTCAATGGTTAAAGCTCTAAAAGCCTCCAGAAAGTCTTGTTAAACAGAGATGCAGTTCTTATTTTTGTCATATGGAGGCACTGTGCTGTTAAAACATGAGGGAAACTTGACCACATGTTTTACTACAAAAGACTCTTAAGTGCAAATCAGCGCAATAGACATTCAGACATTCAACATGATCCGAGCTGCCAGTATTATATGGGTTTTAATGATATGTCCTGGAGGTAAACTTTTATTCATATTAATGCTGTTTAAGCACTTTTATATTAATGCTACTGAATAATATTTCAATCAATATTCTCTCTCATTGCAGGTTTTTCTCAGAGTAATCGTGTTAAACAGAATCCTCCTGATCTCTTTGGCCACCATCAACAATCTGTTAAAATCCAGTGTGAGCACAGTGTACAAAATTATGATCAAATCAACTGGTACAGACAAGACCAGGGACTAACCTTTATTGGACATCAAATAGGAAAATCATCAACAAAAATCGAAAATGATTTTAAGGCTAAAGTGGAGATTGATGCTGTTGGAAGCAAAGACGCCTCTTTGACCATCAAAAGTCTTTTATCCAATGACAGTGCAGTGTACTTCTGTGCTGCTTATTACACAGTGCTGCATATCTGCTTTATTCAGTACAAAAACCTCTGTGTAAATATTCTCAGTATCTCATTAACACCTGCTCCTGTGGCCTGGAAATGACACATCGCCAGTGTTTTTAACAGAAAAGCCACACATACATGATTAGTGGCATTTATACTGTAGGTATGTAACCTTCACCAAACTTTAAGCATGCCTGTAATATTGAAGAATGACTTGTACTGTACCACTTGGTTCTCTGGTGTTTTGAATTCACAATTAGTTGCAGAACCAAACCTACATTAGCATAAGCTACATTGGTTTGTATAAACATCTGCCAAATGAATAAATATAAATGCAGGAAACGTCAATTCCTTGTTCACTGTAATCACTTGTTGATGGTGAAACAGGCTACAAGAATTTCAGATCATTTTCATGTGTAGCTTTTGGCAGACTACTTTACAGATTGAGAAAGATACAGGTATTCTAAGGCTCCAAGGAGGTGCAACAGAAAAGCATTCATCCGATCATTTGTAAATTGTGAGTCTGAAACCCAAAAATGCCACAGCCATCTTTGGACACTAGCCAATAACAGGCAACTGTGAGCTCATATATGTGGAAGGAGCCATATACTGTAGCACATTCATTTAAGTGTGTTATATCATCCCTTGACATTGCATGAGCAGCATTTCGAAAAGATGGCTGGCTCTAAGGAAGTATGTGATATCGATCTTTCTCACTGGTTGATAGAGTAGCTATTGTTTGATAAGCGAGAGCTACCTGATATTTGGAACTTGTCCATGACTAAATTAGGAGACAAAAATCTCTCATATACTACAAAGTCTCTGCAACATCGCGTGACGGCTGGGGACAGTGTCTTTGGACTGGCAGACTGGGGTGGTGGTCCTTCTGTTTAAGAAGGGGGATCGGAGGGTGTGTTCCAACTACAGGGGGATCACACTCCTCAGCCTCCCCGGAAAGGTCTATGCCAGGGTACTAGAGAGGAGAATTCGGCCGATAGTCGAACCTCGGATTAAGGAGGAACAATGCAGTTTTCGTCCCGGTCGTGGAACACTGGACCATCTCTATACCCTCGCCAGGTTGCTGGAGGGTTCATGGGAGTTTGCCCAACCAGTCCACATGTGCTTTGTGGATCTGGAGAAGGCATTTGACTGTGTCCCTCGTGGTGATCTGTGGGGGTTGCTCTGGGAGTACTGTATGGGGTCCGGGGCCCTCTCCGGGTCCCTATATGACCAGAGCAGGAGTTTGGTTCGCATTGCCGGCAATAAGTCAGACTTGTTCCCGGTGCATGTTGGACTCTTTTGTCACCGGTCCTGTTCATTATTTATATGGACAGGATTTCTAGGCGCAGTCGGTGGTCGGAGGAAGTCCGGTTTGGATTTGGATACAGGATTTCGTCTCTCCTTTTGCAGATGATGTTGTCCTGTTGGCTTCTCGGGCATCTGTTCCGGATGCTTCCTGGACGCCTCCCTGGGGAGGTGTTCCGGGCATGTCCAACTGGGAGGAGGCCCCGGGGAAGACCTAGGACACGCTGGAGGGACTATGTCTCTTGGCTGGCCTGGGAACGCCACGGTATTGCCCTGGAAGAGCTGGAGGAAGTGTCAGGGGAGAGGGAAGTCTCGGCATCCCTGCTTAGACTGCTGCCCCCGTGACCTGGCCCCGGATAAGCGGTAGACGATGGATGGATGGATGGACTACAAAGTCACCTTATCCTGTATTTGGTGTTATGTCCTGCATGCCAGCACCACATTGATGATTTTTGCCTTTTTTTGATAGCATATTCGGCCAATTCTGGCACATTTACTGCCATGTTTATTAATGTGCATTGCCCCTGCAAACAAATAAACTAAATGATTTTACCTTCCTCTGGAAATGTTCATGGATGTCCAGTTCTCAGTTTTTGACAACAGTGTCATGTGCAATGTGCTTTTCATGTTTCCTGTTAAAGTTCATCACAACATTGCTTCTCAGTCCAACTAAGGATTTAAATATGTTCTTCTTTAGACAAAGCCATTCTTAAATGCTCTCTGGAAAAAAATAGTAGAAAATAAGCATGAAAATTTTTGAAAGAATTTTTCAAGAGCATTTTGGGATACTCTGTAGTATAAATTCTCATTTTTGTATACATAGGTCAAGGTCTAAGAATGTTCTCGATTGGAGGTGTGGCATTTATTGGATTTCATCATTGAATTCCATATGGTCTATAGATAGTGCTGCATTTTTATTTATGTATTCACGTAGGTCTCTAATATACTGTAAGAGAAATGGGTGTGATCATATTGTTAAACAGTGTAATGATGTCACATCCTGTCTCCTCTTTGATAAAAGGTCTGATCATGTGTCATATTTTACTGTCCTAGATCAAATGTAGATCATTTGTTTATTCCTTTAGTTTGAATAAATCAATATGATTCGATTTCCATTGAATCTCATCTTCTGTACGATCTGCCTCACAGGTAATATTAGAGTTAATATGTACCTATTAAAAAAAGTATTACAATAAATATTGCATTCCTTACTGGAGATACACTACAGTTAATTTAGCTTTAAATAAATAAAGATAACTAAATATATAAGATAAATCAATTATTAACCCTCTATTTTAAATCTAGGTTTTTCCTTTTGCAAGGATGTCCATCAAAGTCCTGCTGATGTGTTGTGTTTGCCTGAGGAAAATGTAACTCTAACCTGTAACCACAGCATCCTGAACTATAGGACAATATTGTGGTATCAGAGAACACATGGAGACACCGGCCTGAAACTCATAGGATATGTTTATTATCGCACTACGAAACAAATCGAGAAAGATTATGAAGGTAATTTTACAGTGGATGGAGATGGAGAGTCATCAGCTTCTCTACAAATTCCCAAAGCAAGACAAGTACTAGACAGCGCTCTGTACATCTGTGCAGCTTCTTACGCACAGTGTCACACACGTCGTCTCCTTAAAACATAAAACTTTAGTCAACCTTAATGAACTGCAAAAACCAGTACAGCTGTTCAACCACACCACAAGTCACAATGAACTTCAAACTGCTGCTATATTTATTATGTGGTCTTTGTAATAATATTCTCAGCAAGCAGTGAAATATTTTCTTTTCATTATTTTTGCAAGAGTTTTCTTACAAACTGACACTGATAAAGAAATGTTAGTATTTTGCACTGATTCTATGTACAAATACAAGGTTTTATGGTTAACTCTGTGTTCCCAGACTGCTTTTATTTTATATATTTAGAATATAACAGAGAAGGCACGGTGGCTTAGTGGTTAGCACGTTCGCCTCATACCTCCAGGGTTGGGGGTTTGATTCCCGCCTCCGTCTTGTGTATGTGGAGTTTGCATGTTCTACCTGTGACTCGGGGGTTTCCTCCGGGTACTCCGGCTTCCTCCCCCGGTCCAAAGACATGCATGGTAGATTGATTGGCATCTCTGGAAAAACTGTCTGTAGTGTGTGATTGCGTGAGTGAATGAGAGTGTGTGTGCCCTGCGATGGGTTGGCACTCCGTCCAGGGTGTGTCCTGCCTTGATGCCTGATGACGCCTGAGATAGGCACAGGCTCCCCGTGACCCGATGTAGTTCGGATAAGCGGTAGAAAATGAGTGAGAGTGAGTGAGAGTGAACAAGTTAAGGATTAATTACAGTGTAGTTTAGTATTCAACATGTGACAGGAAGGAGAATGAACAGGTTTTGATGTCATTTCCTCCAGCTGATCCTCAATAGGATGTGTTTGCAGCCATCTGTGGTCCTCAGCTCTTAGTGCCTCTCTTGTCATTACTAACCAGCATGATCATTGTTATAATCAGTCTGCATTTCCTGCTCTACTGGACTTCAGGTACTATTAATATATGCATATAACTGAATTTGACTTGTGAATACAAATAAATTCTTTGTAAATTTACAAATAAAATTATTTTTGTAAATCATTTGTCCTGCTTTAGTTTTAGCAGAAGATAATGGAGTCACTCAAATCCCCAGTGTCGCCTGGAATCTAAAAGGAGAATCTGCTGAAATGAAGTGCAGTCATAATAAAGATGCTACCTATAATAGGATGTACTGGTTCAGACAGCGCCAAGGACAGAGTATGGAGCTCATCGTGTACATAACAACCAGTAATCAACCAGATTTTGGCTCTGTGGATAAAAATAAATTTTCTACTGTTAAAGAAATTCCTGCAAATGGATCTTTAACTGTGAAGGATCTGGATACAGAGGACAGCGCTGTATATTTCTGTGCAGTAAGTGAGCACAGTGTTACAGAGTTACTGCACTGCTGAACAAAAACACCTGCACTGATGATACTGCAGTCACTAATAAAACAGACAGAGGGAGTCCTCGTCTATTAAATGATCAAAATTTTCCCTTTTTCAAGAAACGTATATCAATTTTACTGTAATATAGCTGCAAGAATGGTGATAAAGCTTTAGCATCATCAAGAAAAAATGAAACATTGCATAAACATTGCAGCTGGCTTCAGCTATGATTTATGACTTACAATATTCTTGCATTTATTTGATCACTCATATGACTATTTAATTATGTACAATAGCTCCCCGTGACCCGAGGTAGTTCAAAAATGAATGAATATAACAGACTAAAACTAGATGTAATGGGGTAAAAGGTGTATGACTACAAATCCCAGGAGTCAAGAGAGTATAAAAGGAAGTCAAACTTGTTGACTTCCTCTTTGTGTACCATATGCTAAGAAAAGCTGTTTGGTGTTTTTCAAGGCTGTGTTATAGCAGATGAAAAGACCAATTGATTAATGAAGAGCATAGCAGCCTAGAACTGAATTGTAAAGGTACAGTATACTGTATATATATTATATATGTATATACAATATATATGTATATATTGTAATTTGGGTTTTTAAGGTTATTAAATATCGTATGGCAATCAATTTGTATTTTCTTTGTCTTTTTACAGATGATGTGTGATTGCTGTTTACTTTTATTGAAAGCACTGATGGCTTAATGGTTATTTGTTTTCTTGTATGTTTCATTTACAGTATTTGCAGAGCAGCAACTACTATTAGATAGGATTGGGAACCCTGTTGTTTGTAATGGTTACAAGAGAGTTCTTTTTCTTTCTTTGTTTTTGTTTGTTTGTCTGATCTTTTTGCCATTTTGGATTCTTCGTGATGCTACTTGTAAATGGTGTCAAATAAACCTTGTCATATTTGCAAAGAAACACACTGTAGTGGTTACCCTTAATTTTAAGGTTCTCCTCATCCCTTTGTGGGATGATGGGGTTACATTAGAGAAAAATCAAATATTAGCGAGACTAAATTATTAGAGATTAAAGACTAAATACTGATTTTGTGTTTATATTCTTACATCCAGAACATGGATGGCTAGCACAAGCATTAATGTGCGGCTTGCTAGCACTAGCATTAATGTGGCCTGGTCTAGGCATGTCTTTTGGTTACATGTACTTGAAGAATTAAGTTGAGCTGGTTATAATTATTGTAATTTTAAGTATTGTAATTTTAAGCGTCAAAATAACTCACTTCTGAAAGCATGGGTGACAAATACAGTACACTGAATTTGCTAAGATTTGAGGATGTGCTAGGTTTGTCTGAGGAGTGTGTTACATTTCCCTGTAGGTGGTGCTGTAGTTCTAGTCATTTGTCTTTACCTGAAGCACATAAACTGTGGAAGAAGCCTACATGTGAACTGGTTTAGAATAAAGAGACTTATTTTTTGCAGTCACGTGCTCTTACATCATAAGCTTCTGGTCATAATCACAAAACTTAACCACTGAACTGTGTGCAGTAAATATGAGGATATATTTCTTTTGAGCTCACAATGAACTGCATGTATTCAGATCTTCAGTGACAACCAATGGAAAGTAATGTGAACCATCCAAACCCACACAGCGGAACAAAGTATTTATAGATCATTTAGTGCTTTCCTATTTGTTTCACAGCAGACACTACTTTCATGTAATAGGTGTGATCACAGGGTTCACCAGTGGGTTTTACAGGGTTAATGATGTCACATCTTGTTTGACACAATACGATCTGATCATGTGTCGCATTTTACTGATTCGGATAAAATGTAGATAGTTGTTTTTTACACCAGATTAAACAAATCAGTATTATATTTCTACAATTATATTACAATTGATTTAATTTCCATACCGGATTAAAAAT
The DNA here is from genome assembly GCF_030014155.1 of Tachysurus vachellii. NCBI lineage: Eukaryota > Metazoa > Chordata > Actinopteri > Siluriformes > Bagridae > Tachysurus > Tachysurus vachellii. The sequence goes on from NC_083469.1 coordinate 9,498,337, forward strand.
AGATTAAAACACAACTTTAAGAAAAATCCATGCTGAACAAAGATGCCCATCAAGGCTTGGAAATTTTAATTAGATTATAGTGTATTTGTCATTTTTGCAAATTCACATGGACTCCTATATTCTGTCATGCTATTTCATCTCTCTAGTGATTCTTCAGCAATATGTTTACTGTTTGAACTTAAACGAGGGTGTGACCATATTTTTTCATTGTAATGGTGTCGCATCCTGTCTTGCAAAAATGTTGATCAAACTCCTGCTGATGTGTTGTGTTTGCCAGAAGCGACTAACTCTTACCTGCAACCACAGAATGCTGAGCTACGCTACAATATTGTGGCATGAGAGAACATGGAGACACCAGTATGAAACATGGGGTATTTAAGATACACCAGTGCTCTAGAAATAAAGAAAGATTATGAAGGTAATTTTACAATGAGTGGAGATGAGATCATCAGTGACTCTACAAATTCCTAAAGCAAGACAAGGGCTACGCAGTGTTCTGTACTACTTTGCAGTTTATTACACAGCATCCATCACACACACACCCTCTCCTTCAAGCAAATTCCTGCTGGAATCAACCCTACAGTCTCATACACCTGTTTAGACAACGAAGATATACCGAAGAGCAATCTACTAAAATTATTTCAATATTAAACCACTGTCAATATAATAACTTCTGATGTAATTTCTTCTTTATTCATAAGCACAGTGCAGAAGCATGATGTCTTCATTCTATTATTTTTTTTTATTCTTTATCAACGTTTTAAAATTACTTTAGATTCTATGTAAACTTTAAAAACCTATGAGTTTCAGTGTGTTCTTTATATGCCATTTGAAATGATATAGTAGTGGGTGTGATAACTGTGTTCATCTATATGATGACATCACATCCTTTATCACCACTACAAATGTTATACCAGATCTTGGGACAAACTGTAAGAACCTGCTGATCATAGTTGGTCATCTTAAAGTCAATTAATATGATTAGATTTTACTATAAATTCATCCTCAGTGTGTGCTTCCTCTCAGGTATTTTGTTGTTAATGTAGGAAATTCATATATCAACAGTGTACTACATTCATAGTTCTTTATTAATGTGACTTAAAGCTGTTTCTAACATTTTTTTCAGGTTCTTTGATTTGCAAAGAGGTTCATCAAGGTCCTGCTGATGTGTTGTGTTTGCCTGAACAAATTGTAACTCTAACCTGTAACCATAGCATCCCAAATTATTATACAATACTGTGGTATCAGAGAACACATGGAGACACCAACCTGGAACTCATTGCATATATTACTAATACAAATCCAAAATATGAAGCAAATTATGAAGGTAATTTTACAGTGAGTGGAAATGGAAAATCATCAGCTTCTCTACAAATTTCCAAAGCAAGACACAAATACAGCGCTCTGTATTTCTGTGCAGCTTATTACACACAGTGTCTTACTCAACCGCTCCTTAAAACAAAAACCTGTCTTTAAACAACTCTACAGACTCATACACCTTTTTAACCACATCATAAATTATGTATTATACCAAACCCCAAACTGCTGACATTAATCCAAAATGTGTCATGACTGTTGTCTTCATTATGATATTCTCAGCAGCTGTAAGCTGTTGTGGGATAAACACTGCAGAAAATATGATGTCATTTCCTTTGTTATACAGAGAAGGAGCTCAGTTCAGTTGAGTTTATTCTCCTCCTACTGTCACATGAGTTCAGTTCAGGTCACTGTATCCCTCTTTATCAGCAGGAGTTCAACATGATCACAGCTCTAGTTATTCTGGCACTTTGTCTCTTTTCTGGTGAAGCTTCACAGCCACATGCATACTTTTCTAGCTTAAACTGGTTTAGCAATTAACATAATTTAATGTCTCATTCACAGGTCAAGTGGATGGAAGTGGTGTTTTGCAGAATCCTGATATAATCTGGGGTTCTCCAGGAAGTTCTGCAGAAATTAACTGCACTCACAATAAAGATATAAACCACAGACAGATGTACTGGTTTAAGCAGCTTCCAGGGGAGGGAATTACACTCCTTGTTTTCACATCGGTTGGTGTCAAAACAGATTATGGAAAATTTACTGAAGACAAATATGTTGCAGTTAAGACTGTAGTTGAAAGCGGCTCTTTAACAGTGAAGAACTTGGAGCCAGGAGACGATGCTCTGTATTTCTGTGCCGTGAGTAAACACTGTGGTGCAAACTCACTACAGCACTGAACAAATACTGAAAGAACCAATAAGAATGTGTAAATATTAATCAGGTCTCTTGGTGGTGCTGTGGTTTTATTTAGTCAGTCAAAAGAGATCACAAAGGCTGTTAAAGAAAAGAAAAAATCATTGTGGCACATTGCATGAAGGATGTTCCACAGCTCTTCTGTGAAGAAGTTCTGTGGAGAGGTACAGTAAGAGCAACACATTAACACCTCATCCTAACTGTGAAGCATGGTGCAGGGAGTATCATGGATTGGAGCTACTTTGTTTCTTGGGGCCTGGATCCCTTGCAATCATTAAAGGACTAATGAATTCAAAACTGGCATTTCAAGGCATTTTACAGGATATTGTCAAGGCAACAGTCCATGGCCTCAAGCTTTAGATGGATTGAATGATGCAACAAGAAAATGAGACAGGTAAATCAACTAAAGAATGACTGAAATCTGTTTTGTATTGGCAAGTCACAGTCCTCACCTTAACCCATTGAGATTTTTTGACCTGATCCGAAGAGGGCTGTTCAGTCTTGACAACCCCAAAATATTGATGAACTAAAGCAGGTTTCTTGGGAGGAATAGCGTACAACTCTTCCTCATGATTGTGTCAGTCTGTCAGCAGCTTCATGTACAGGAAACATACAAGTTACAAAATTCAAGGGTTCCCTTATGTTGATTATGATTACTCAGTGTGCTTACTGTAGTACAGATTTGAAATATGTAACAACTTGTGTGTTATTAGTTTATTCAGACAACTTTGTGTTTGTCTATAATTATGACACCACTTTTTAAAAACAACCAAAACCAAAGCTCAACGTTTTCTTGCAACTGTACAGTTTCTGGACACATTCACTTTTACTTGTTCTACAATGACCCTTCTCTATTTCCTGCCTCTGATTCATCACAAGTTTGACAGAAAAATTTTATTTAACTGTTGGCACATTTTGATCCTGAGATTAGTTTACTTCCTGTGCCTCTACAGGTCACCTCCAGGTTCTCCAGGTTTCTTGTCACATCACACAAACAGGATGGTAGGTGGACTGGCCAGGCTAAATTGTCCCTAGATGTAAATAAGTGTACGAATGTTTATGTATGAACTGACATCCTATTCTGTGTATTCCAGCATCACACTCACAAATTTATGAATTAATTCATTTAACTTCATTTTAATATAAACATATCCTATAAGGCTTCACTGTATATTTACTGCAATTTGAGTATGCTGATAAATTATACTAATGAAATACAAACAACTAATAAAATCCAAACTTCAACACAATGTTATAAAAGGATAAATAAAAAAATACTTTTTAAGAAATTATAAAAAATTATATTTACAATTTACATTCTACAAACGCTCTTTGTCTTATGATAATTCTTAGTAAACAGACTCAGGACTATATGCTTGCTTGATTGCATTCTCTTCTGATTTCCAACTAACTTATTTTATTCATGGTTGTGATCGAAGTGTTAAACAGTGTAATGATGTCACATCCTGTCTCCTCACTGACACTATGAGGTCTGTTCATTGGTTACTTCCATCAGAATTAAATATAAGTGGCTTTCCATTTAAACTCATCATTAGTATGAGCTGCCTCTCAGGTAATATTGTATTAGAGTTGATGTAAGTCCAGCAGATTGTGTTACACTGAATATTTGGTATAATGAACTCTACATACATCTCTAAAGATTTTAAATTTATTTAATTTCCACATGGTGTTAAATAAAACAAAAATATGCACATTAAAGAAATCTGGATTTAAAATTTTTCTTTTCATCTAGTGAAGATGTTCATCAGTGCTGAGTTCTGAAGAGAACGTAACTCTTACCTGCAACCACGGGCTCCCAAACTACAACACAATACAGTGGTATCAGAAAACACATGGAGACGCCAGTCTGAAACTCATCGGACATGTTTATTAAAGCAATACAAAAAAAATTGAGAAAGATCACATTTCCTTTGTTATACAGAGAGGGAGCTCAGTTTAATTGAATTTGTCCTCCTCCTACTGTCACATGAGTTCAGTTCAGGTCACTGCATCTCTCTATCAGCAGGAGCTCTAGTTATTCTGGGACTTTATCCCTTTTCTGGTGAAGCTTCGCATCTACAAATACATTGTTTTAGCTTTAAATTCTTTCAGCACTCTTATACACAGGTCAAGTGGATGGAAGTGGTGTTTTCAGATGCCTGATTTAATCTGTGGTTCTCCAGGAAGCTCAGAATAAGGATATTACTTACACACGGATGTACTGGTTTAAGCAGCATCCATTAAGAAGAGGGAATTACACTCCTCAGTTGGTGTTGAACCAGATTGTGAAAAATGTAGTAGAGAAAAGTATGAGGCAGTTAAGACTGTAGTTGAAAGCGGCTCTTCAACAGTGAAGAACTTACAGTAGATACAGGAAACGATGCTCTGTATTTCAGTGCCTTGAGTATGTAGATATTCAGCTGGTCTGAAGATGGTGCTGTAGTTTTATTTATTATCTCATTTAAAATAGGTTTTATATGAAGCACCTTATACAAAGCACGTTTGCAGTAGAATAGATCGCAGGCATTTAATGCAATGTTGTGAACTCACAGACCTTATACACTGAGCCCCACTGTCTCATATAAAGTGGATGGGGACTATGAGTTGGAATATCTTTTGCTTTACAAACAAACAGTCATATAAAATAAAGGCAGTAGATCGTTTTTGTATTTACTGTAGCTTCTAAACTTTGGAACAGATTTCCTGACAGTGGTCAGGTCTCAGATACACTATCCCAGTTTAAATGCGCTCCCGTACATCTGATCAAATACACATTATCATCTAGTGCTGGTTAATGTTATGAACAGCTGCTACGCTAATTCCTCTCCACTTATTTTTTCTACCCATCCCAAGGCATCCAGATTGTTCCAGCTCCAGTTGTGTTCCACTTCTTGAAGATTTTGGACCTTCTGTAAGAAGAGGCTGACCCTGTGAGGATCCTGAGGCATCTAGAGATGTACGGATTCTGCTTCATGAAGATTTCAGATCATTCAAAGAGAAGATGCCAACAGCATGTGGTCTTTGAGGACAGCAACCTCCTAATCAATACACAATCGTCAGATTGTGTATGACTGTAGAAAGGACATTATTCATTATAACACTCTTTGTCGTTTATAACAGTTCGTAATCACACCCTACAGTGTCACCCAAATGAGGATGGGAGTTTTTCTGTTCCACTGTAGCCTCAGTCACCTCAGGCTTGCTCATTAAGGATAAATACAAACACATTTAAATATATGTTTAATATTAATCTTGAACTTTTTCTATTTCTTATGTTCTATTTCTTATTTCTTTTTATATTTCTTATGTTCTGTAAAGCTGCTTTGAGACAATTGTTAAAAGTGCTATACAAATAAAATTGAATTGTATAAACATTGCATTGTTTTAAATGCAGTCTACATGCCATCCTTTTCTAATGATTTGCTTTGTATTTATTTCATTTCCATCCAGAATAATATATAATAAATATACCTATATATAAGACATTTATATTTAACAGGTTTCTAACACTTTTTAATCTTCATCAAAGTCCTGCTGATGTGTTGTGTTTGCCTGAAGAGAATGTAACTCTTACCTGCAACCACGGGGTCCCGAACTACAACATAATACATAATACAGTATTATACTCACTGTATTTTTTTGTTAGCACTATAAAATATGAGGAAAATTTTGAAGTTTTACAATGAGTGGATATGAGGCGATCAACAGTTTCTCTACAAATTCCCAAAGCAAGACAAGGGCTGCACAGTGCTCTGTATTTCTGTGCAGCTTATTACACAGTGTTACACACGTCTTAAAACAAAAACCTGTCTTTAAAGTCTACTGCCTCATACATCTGTTTTAACCACATCATAAGTCACAAAATTCTGACTGGAAATGAATTACACTTCCTGTTGGTGGATCAATTTAATTTATCACTGTTTACTTCTTACACTCTACAAATATTTCAATAATCACTAATGACTATCTGGTATTCACCTGGTGTCTAGATGGTGCAGTAAATTTCCTTAATAGAGACTTTTATCTGAATTGCCTTATTCTTGTAGCAGAATACAATCTGAAACAAAACCTTAATCACTGAGCTAACTGAACTTCTTCCGTTTTGGTGAGTGGAGGCTTGGAAATTGTAATTAGATATAGCATATTTGTAATTTATGCACATTCACAAGGACTCCTATATTATATCATGCTATTTCATATGTCTACAGATTCTTCAGCAATTTTTCCTGTTTGAGCCTAAACAAGGGTGTGGCCATATTTTTTTAGTGTGATGATGTCATATCCTGTCTTTCTGCTAAAATGAGGTCTGGCCAAATGTCACATAGTTGACACAAAATAATCATGTTTAATTACCTGTAGATCATTTCTTTTCTAGACAACTTTAATACAATCAATATGATGAGATTTTCATTTAAACTTATAATTTGTTTGAGCTGCCTCTTAGGTAATATTATTTATATAAATGATAAAATTATTAATTAAATATTTATATAAAACAATTACATACATATATTAAAGTGAAAATATTTTTTTCTAGGGTCTTTATTTTGTAAAGATGTTCATCAAAGTCCTGCTGATGTGTTGTGTTTGCCTGAAGAAAATGTAACTCTAACCTGTAACCACAGCATCGATAACTATGACACAATACTCTGGTATCAGAGAACACATGGAGACACCGGCCTTAAACTCATCGGATATGCAAGCTATAGCCATACAAAAAAAATTGAGGACGATTATGACGGAAAATTTACCCTGACTGGAAATGGAGAGTCTTCAGTGTCTCTACAAATTGCCAAAGCAAGTCAAGAGCTGCACGGTGCTTTTTATTTCTGTGCAGCTTATTACACACAGTGTCACACGCGTCCTCTTCTTAAAACAAAAACCTCTCCCTGTAATCAATTCTACAGCCCCATACACCTGTTTAACCACATGACGACTTACAGCAACCAAACTGCTGACATTATTCTAACATTAAAACATCCGTCAGTATATACAGAGGGAGATTAGCTCTATACTCATGCTCTTCTCACAGCAGGAGTTCAACATGATCAAACACACTATTTTAGCTTTAACATGTTTTAGTACATGAATTAATTTGACATATGTCTCTCTCACAGGTCAAGTGAATAGAAGTGGTGTTTTCCAGATGCCTGGTATAATTTGACGTTCTCCAGGAGGATGTACAGAAATAAACTGCAGTCACAATATTACTTACAGACAGATGTATTGGTTTAAGCAGCTTGAAGGGTTTCTGTGTATCCACATAGTTTGGTGTTGAAACAGATTATGGATGCAGTTATGACAGGAACTGGGAGAGGCTTAAATCGACCAGACAATGCTTTTCAAACAGCAGTCTCCAATTTCAGAGTAATGGGTGTGATCATAGTGTTAGTCACTGTAAGGATGTCACATCCTGTCTCCTGGACACTGTGAGCTTTGATCGTGTGTCACATTTCTGTGTATCACCAATGTAGATTCTTTAGTTATTACACAGGGTTAAAGAAATCAGTATGATTAGGTTTTCATTTCAACTCATTATCTGTGTGATCTGCCTCTCAGGTAATATTAGAGATAATTACACTCAATGTTAAATGATTTAAACTGAATATTTATTATAATGCAGTCTATATAAATTACTGAGAATTTATATTATTGCAAATTATTTAGATCTACTTGAAATTGGATATATCGAAATATTAACCGTCATTAACATTTAACACATTTCTTTCTATCTAGGTTCATTGTTTTGCAAAGATGTTCATCAGAGTCCTGCTGATGTGTTGTGTTTGCCTGAAGAAAGTGTAACTCTAACCTGTAACCACAGCATCAATAACTATGACACAATACTCTGGTATCAGAGAACACATGGAGACACCGGCCTTAAACTCATTGGATATGTTTATAATACCAAGCCAGAATATGAAAAATATTATGAAGGTAATTTTACTGTGAGCGGAAATGGAAAGTCGTCTGTTTCTCTACAAATTCCCAAAGCAAGACTAGGGCTGCACAGCGCTCTGTACATCTGTGCAGCTTATTACACACAGTGTCACACACGTCCTGTCCTTATAACAAAAAACTGTCTTTAATTAATGAGCTCTACAGCCTACACCTGTTTAACCACATCAAAAGTCACACAAAACACCAGAATGCTGATATTATTCCAACATTCACACTATTCAGTTTGATGGAAATGTCTGATATGACCAGAGGATCTGCAAGAAGCTTTTTAGAAGCTAAAATCTAAAGTCGCTGTAAGGATATACGATTAAACTAATATGATAGTTCATGATACCCCAGACTATAGAAATTTCAATAAATAGATTGCATTAGAGCCATTTTTATTACAATTATTTATTTACTTTTATTTTAATATAATAGTTAAACCATCATATAAGCACCTTATATTTAAACATTAATTCATTTGGTCATTTGGTCAACTGTTGAATCTTACCCTGACACTCAAAAATGGAAATAAATTTGCTACTTGCAACTCAGTAGAGGGTGCTGTAGCTTCATTTATTCACCAAGGAACAGAAACATTCATCTGAAGAACAATAGAATCTGAGACATGTATCACATGTAATCACTTGATTTTGTTATGCCGTCTCTTTTCCTTGTATTTGCTTCTAATCCTAACCCTAATTTAAAGGAAGGAATGAAAAAATTCATTTTGATTGCCACAAGCATTCTGATGTACTGGAGGTTACTAATATTATTTATTTATTATTATTTTATTGCATTTGTTATCAATTTCATGCTGCTGTTATAGTGGAAAATATAGTCTAGATTAATGACACACAAAAATACTGTTTTTATTGGGTGGGACCATATTGCTTAACAATGTAATTATGTCATATATTGTGTCTCTCATCAGAATACAAGGTCTGATTCTTTGTCACATTTTTCTCCTTTGCATCAATTGTAGAATATTTTTTCACAAACGTCCTCTCCTAAAAACACAAACCTGTCTGTATATCCACAAACAATTGTTTAACCACATCACAAATTACAACATTCTCATGTCTGTTGAGTAGCAATATGTGATGTCATTTCCTTTATTATATAGAGAGGGAGATTACAGTAGCTCTAGATTAAATGATCCTCCTACTGTCTTAACAGCAGGAGTTCAACATGATCACAGCTCTCTTTATTCTGGCACTTTGTCTTTTTTCTGGTGAAGCTTCACATCTTCAAACACACCTTTTAACCTTTTACTTGTTCCAGCACTTATTAATTTGATCAATGTCTCATTCCCAGGTCAAGTGGATGGAAATGGTGTTTTGCAGAATCCTGATATAATCTGGGGTTCTCCAGGAAGTTCTGCAGAAATGAACTGCACTCACAACAAGAATGTTGACCACAGACAGATGTACTGGTTTAAGCAGCTTCCAGGGGAGGGAATTACACTCCTTGTTTTCACGTCGGTTGGTGTTAAAGCAGATTATGGGAAATTCAGTGAAGACAAATATGTTGCAGTTAAGACTGTAGTTGAAAGCGGCTCTTTAACAGTGAAGAACTTGGAGCCAGGAGACGATGCTCTGTATTTCTGTGCTGTGAGTAAACACTGTGGTGCAAACTCACTACACTGTTGTACAAATACAAAACTAAGAAGTAAAAGCCCTTTGTAGATATTCATTGGGTCTCTAGATGGAGCTGTGGTTTCTTGTATTCATTCATTTATTTGCAGAAGAATTAAGTTCTGATGTTTAACAGAGCAGCTTTAGGGAAAAACCTTGATCTAGACAGTGCCTTTTTTTTAATTACACAACAGATACAGGGCTCAAACACTGAACTACTATGCTAGCATATAAATAGAATGGAAAATATGAGAATTTCCTTTCATCCTTTCATTTACATTTGGATTATGGGCATGTCCTTGAAAGCCTTTAATAAACTGTACAGCCTCATACAACTCTTTAATCACATCAGATGCTAGAAGCTCTGAAGCTGTTTGTGATATGCCGTATTTTATGAGTAGTATTTTAGTGATAGTTAGTTTCGTGAGCATATTTATCTTCATCACTTCATCATAAGCTAAATAATATATTCTGAATCACTTCTGCTCAGTTGTATAAGATTACAAATAATGGTATAATGTTCATAGTCTAGATAGATAGATACTGTAGATAGATAGATAGATAGATAGATAGATAGATAGATAGATAGATAGATAGATAGATAGATAGATAGATAGATAGATAGATAGATAGATAGATAGATAGATAGTTAGATAGATAGTTAGATAGCTAGATAGATACTTTTTAATTGCAGGGGAATGAAAGAAAGAAAGAAAGAAAGAAAGAAAGAAAGAAAGAAAGAAAGAAAGAACTAGGAATATAAATGCATGAATATTTTGCATTTATTATAGCTATCCAAAATATGAGGAAAATTAAGGTAATTTTATTGTGATGGGAGTTTATCAGCTTCTCTAAAGATTTCCAAAGCAAGGCAATCACTACACAGCACTCTGGACTTCTGTGCAGCTTATTACACACAGCATCATGCATGTCCTCTCCTCATAATAAAATCCTTAATCAACTGTACAGTCTCATACTAGTTACAGCAAACACCACACTGCTGAGATGGTAAAAATGTTATATCTCTTCAACTTCTCCAAGCAAATTAAAGTGAGTACAATGCTGTGTATTTCATTGAAGCTTGTCAATTGAAACTGCATAAAATTATTTTAAAACATAATCAGTAACAAAGCATTATGTTGATGTAACTGGTAGCACTGAGACCTTACAGCTTTATGGTCCTCTGTTGTATCTTGGGTTAAAGTCTCTGCAATGTTCAACATGTTCTCCACATTTTAGCATGAGTGTCCTCCAGGTTAGGTGAAAAAACTTCTCCCAAATATATGCTGGTAGGTAAATACAATAAACTAAATTGCATCTAAGTGTGAATGAGGGTGTGAATATTTGTGTTCTATGGAGCTGTATCTAAGATGTTTCCTCTAAGGTGACATATTAGTAAAGAAAATATAAGTTTCACTTCAATTTAAGTATAGATAGGAGTACTGAAAAGCACAAATTAAGTCAGGTGTGTCGTGCCCCTATGCTCCATCCTTCAACATGGACTATGTAATGAATTTTATGATCGCATAATTACAGCATCACAGCTATTGAAATGATCCCTGCCCATTTCAGACAAGTATTTTTAGACCTGAAATTAACACATGAAGGATGGGATTTTAACATGATTGTTTTTCAACACCTTATTCTTACTCTTATGCTGATGGTACGTTGTGTGTGTAATCGTGATCAAGCTTTTATTTGTTCTGAAATAATGTTAATATTCAGCATGCTGTCTGTGTGCCTCTCTTTAACAGGCTTGTCAATGGCTATACACATTAAACAATCTCCATCAGAAATGACAAAGACAACCAAAAATTCTGCTGAAATAAATTCTGATGATCGCATTCTCTGGTACAAACATTCTACTATGTATGTACTATGTCTACAACCATAAACATTGAACTGATGGCAAATGACACACTTTATGACACATTCCACAGAATTGAGCCTATTTATGAAAGCAAAATTAAAGTTGATGGAACAGCAGTGAGAGAATGTTCATTAACTATAAGGAAACTTTTCTCCACATCATCATTGTCTAACAAATACCTCATCACACCTGCTGAGACCAATCCAAAATGAGACCACAGGCACATGTACAGAAAAATCATCAGCAACATGCATATGATGTCATTTCCTGCACCCTGTATATTATGGATCAGTAACTGAGATGCAAATACACTCTCTCACTCCATGATCAGAAGCATCATTGTCACCATCAGTGCCTTTGTGAATTTTTTGACAGGTATGATACAGCAAATATTATATTTTAAAAACATTAAACGTAAAACATATTTAACGTAACATACAGAATTTAAATAAACCTTTTTATCAATTGTCATTTTGTTTATTTCACAGGAGTGCCATTAAGTATCACTGTTCATCAAAAGTATCCTGATTTGCTGATGAATGAGCATGATAATGTAAAGCTTGAGTGTTCTCAGCGTTCCCAAAGCTTTAATGTCATCCTCTGGTACAAACATTCTGTGGACCAACATCTACAACTGCTTGGACATCTCTACAGAACCAATAAATACATAGAAACTGGTTTGAATAGAGAAATTAAACTGGAAGGAGATGGAGCAAGTGATGCCTTTCTGATCATAGAAAATGTGTTGACAAATGACACTGCTATGTATTACTGTGCAGCTCAAATATACACAGTGTACCAGATCCCCTGGTTAGCTCTACAAAAAGCTCACACTATATCATTATCATATGGCATAAATAAATTAGTGTTGGTTTGGGATAGCCTGGTGGATATCACTGTAGCTGAGAAACATATTCAGAACTAAATACTGTACAGATCTACATCATATACTGTTAAATTATATCATGTGCTCAGTGACATCCAAAGAGTAGGGTATATGAAGAGGTCCAGAAGGGGGCAGTAGTGATGCATTTAACATAAAGCAGCACATAACTCGATCTACTGTAGATTCCTCAACAGCACAGATCAACTACATAGACTTGATATGCCACTATACACCATGGTGATTAGAGCTACAGCAACACATTTTCTGTTACACTGGCTTATAGGTGAGACAAAAAGAGTTCACCAACTTTTTTGAAATCGATTTCTTTTTTATTTGTCACAGTTTCTAATAGTTTTTTCCCCCTAACACTGCTCTAGGGACCTGCATGTGTTTAACTGTTTCACAGTTCCCTGCTGTCCTATTCCTGCAACCTGGTGACTCGTTAAATATCACATGCAGCCACCATGACAGAAATTATGACAAATTATACTGGTATCAGCATGTTAACCAGCAAAGTCTCCAGCTAATTGGGTTCCTGAACTTCAAGAATACTGAAATACACAAAAAGGGGTTCAACATTTCAGGAGATGCAGAGAAGGAAGGTTATCTCTCGGCACAGTCTGTGACAGCAGACTACAGCGCTTTGTATTTCTGTGCAGTGAGTAACACAGTGCTAAATAAACACCAAACCATGCACTGAAATCCCCCGCCTGTGTCACGTGACAACTTCCTGTGTTATATCATGATGCATTTACACCTGTACTGAGGATATACAGAGGATATACAATCAAAAGGCAGGTGGAGTCAGTGATATTTGATAATTTCACAAACAATTACTGTAGTTAAAAACATGAGTACAGCCTGGATAGACTGAAGAAAACTTGACAAGATGGCAAAACTTATAATCTCATCTATCATTCTTATCAGTCTTAAAGGTAAGCTTGATTACAAAAATGACTCAGTGTATTAACTTTGTTCTAACTTCTTTTAACGAAGATACACATTATTCTTTTTTTCCATAGCCACAGTTATCTCTTCCCTCAACATCCAGCAATTACCACAAAATCTATTAATAACACCTGATCAGAGGGAACTGAAGCTCAGCTGCCGACATGGTGATAGCAGCTATCCCTACATGTACTGGTATCAACAAAAAACAGTCAGTGACTCTATTGAGCTCATTGGAGTGCTCCAGCTCCAACGATTTACTCCTGAGGAGAAGTTTAAACCACGATTCAACATTTCAGGACACTCCACAGGGGATGCGTTTCTGCTTATATCCAGTGTAACTCCTGAGGACAGTGCAGTATATTTCTGTGCTGCTAGTAAGCACAGTCACACACCTTCCCTTTCTGTTTAACAAAAACCTTCACACCAAACACCTGCAAATAAGATCTGTTCTGTGATTACTGCTGTTTGTAATAGCATTTATTGTAGGAAGTGTACAGTAGAGTTCACTGATAAAACTGGTAACACATTGTTTGTTGCAAATAAATGTTCCAAGGTGGTAAATATTTTCTACATTATCTCCATTTTGTTCAATACAAAGTGTTCCAGCATCTAATGGGTGTCACATATTTGACTATAAAAAAGGTTTTATTTCTTATTTATTTCGTATTTAAGTCTTTCATTTAGTTTACAATTTCATTCATTTAGTTTTCATTTAGTTTATCTTGTCTATTTTATTCCTAACAATAAAGGCTACTGGATGTGAATTACCTTTACTACTGGAATAACTATACCAGGGTAGGTATGTAACCCGGTTTCCTGAGAAGGAAACGAGACCCTGCGTCAAGGCTGACTCTATGGAAATGCTTGTTTGAGGAAGTTGCGTTTGAATCTCTGTGTGCACACATGGCAATTTAATGGCTTGGATAGGACACGTGACGAAGGGGAAATGTGCCAGCACATCCTATAAGGGCATCTACATCACTCATTTTTATTCCAGGAGGGAGAGAAGAGGCACACACGCCCCATCCACATCAATGAGTTGCTGGTTGAATGTGTCTCCAGCTTTAAGTTCCTGAAGATCCACTTTTCGGAGGACCTATCAGGGACCATTAGCACCTTCAACCTGGTCAAGAAAGCTCACAAGCACCTTCTCTTCTTGAGGACACTGAAGAGTGTTGTCGTAGACAGGGACCAGCACCTGCTCACTCAGAGCAGAGAAAAGGGCAAGTGTTGAGGCCGGAGCCCCCATAAAAGCCTAGGGAGGCTGGTCAGTGTGCCCCAATACTTGCCCTTTTCTCTACTCTGAGTGGGCTAGAAGGGGGCAAGGTGCAGCTGGAATATAGCCCAATGCTTAATGCAGTCAGGGATATATTCCCTGAATGCCACAGACTGGCACTTCACCTGCTGGTCCCTATCTACGACAACACTCGCTGCATCGCCAGACAGGCCCTAAGGTGAAAAGAGATGGGCAGAATATGTATTCCATCAGGACATCAATACCATGGATATCAGGCTCCTAAGATCCCAACAAGGACAGCAATATACTCTTTTCCGGGTTGGAAGAAGAAGCCATGTGAGCTCCCGAAAACAAAATGGGGAGTTTGGAGTCAGGGGAGAGGGCAAGAGAAAGGGGCCTTTCACCATGTCAAGTTCTCTTGAAATGGAACTTCATTAGCTACTGTAACACCTACTGTAAGCAACTTTCTAGTTATTCCATTAGAGGGCAGTAAAGTGAAATGAAACTCTATAAACAGTGTTGATTGTCAGACTTATGCACAATATTTACAAAGTGGAAGCCTGAAGAACACTAGATGACAAGATGGCTAAAATTGTCTCAATTATAATTCTTATCAATCTTAAAGGTAAGCATGATTACCAAAATTGCTAATATAAAAACTTTGCTCTTTCTTCTTTTAATGATTTTCTCATCAATTTTTTATTTATATATCCACAGTTATCTCTTCCCTCAACATCCAACAATTACCACAACATCTACTAATAACACCTGAGCAGAGTGAAGCAAAGCTCAGCTGCCGGCATGGTGATACCAGCTATCCCTACATGTACTGGTATCAACAAAAAACAGTCAGTGACTCCATTGAACAAATTGGAGTGCTTGTGTCTCAAAACCCCACTCTTGAGGAGAAGTTTAAAACAAAATTCAGTATTTCAGGACAATCCACAGGGGATGCGTTTCTGCTTATATCCAGTGTAACCCCTGAGGACAGTGCAGTATATTTCTGTGCTGCTAGTAACCACAGTCACACACCTTCCCTTTCTGTTTAACAAAAACCTTCACACCAAACACCTGCAAATAAGATCTTTTTTCTGATTTCTGCAGTCTGTAATAGGACACATTATAGGAAGTGTACAGTAGAGTTCACTGATAAAACTGGTAACATATTGAAGTTACATGATTCTATACTTGTGAGAATTCCCATGGAATTCAATGAATTCAATATTGCTCATCAGTCACTTGACATTTCTAGTGTGTTTATGACTAATAATAGACTGAATATGCCATAAAAACATCCAAAGAATTTTATTACAGTGGTTTGAGCTTACTATTGCTTACTATTTTATCTATTGTTAAATATATGATATAGTTAATGGGCTGTTGTATAGTCTATGGCTTGTATTTATTGTATCTATAATATAATTAGTAACATCAGGACAGGAAAAATTAAAACTTTTATTTTATTTTGCATTATTTGGAATGTTGCAAAGGTGTAGAATTTTTCTACATAATCTCCATTTCATTCAACACAAACATTCCAGCATCTAATGAGTGTCAAATATTTCAAAAGAAAAAAAATTAAATAATTTTTCAGTTGTATTTAAAGGGGGGCACAGTGGCTTAGTGGTTAGCATGTTCGCCTCACACCGCCAGGGTTGGGGGTTTGATTCCCGGCTCCGCCTTGTGTGTGTGGAGTTTGCATGTTCTCCCCGTGCCTCGGGGGTTTCCTCCGGGTTCTCCGGTTTCCTCCCCCGGTCCAAAGACATGCATGGTAGGTAGATTGGCATCCCTGGAAAATTGTCTGTAGTGTGTGATTGTGTAAGTGAATGAGAGTGTGCGTGTGTGTGTGTGTGTGTGTGCCCTGCGATGGATTGGCACTCTGTCCAGGGTGTATCCTGCCTTGATGCCCGATGACGCCTGAGATAGGCACAGGCTCCCCGTGACCCGAGGTAGTTCGGATAAGCGGTAGAAGATGAATGAATGAGTGAGTGTTGTATTTAAAGGTAGGGTCTCCGATGTTTGAAAGCCAATGTTGATATTTTAAATCACCAAAGCAAACCCGTCCCTAACCCAAATGGATCCCACCCCTGTATTGATAGCTCTGCCCACACATACATACGCAACCCAGGCAACTAATGGAAAGAAATGTGTCTTTATCATAGATGAAGGGAAGAACAATACGATTGCAGATAAACAAACAAGCAAATATGACACACAAGCATAATCATGCAAAGGACGGCATATATTAGTTCTGTGTAACAAAGTAAAACCAACGTTACTCACCTATCGAGAAGGAAAAAAGCGCCTCGGCGTCTTAAGTAAAGTTGGTGCATATTCACAGATTCGAGTTTCCTGAGTCAATAACTCCTGAGCTAAACGCTGTTACTACACAAAACGGGGTTGTAGCTGCCTCTCTACATTACTACGATAGAAAAGAGGTGTTATTTGTGTAGTAACAGCGTTTAGCTCAGGAGTTATTGACTCAGGAAACTCGAATCTGTGAATATGCGGCCAACTTCCCGCTCCTTCAGTTCTCTCCAGCGCTGGAAAGCTGATCCTATATTAACACGGGTCCTACTTCTTGCCTTATCGTAAGCCTTTCTTTGCTTTCTTTCTTTGTTTTTATTCTCCATGTCAATGCTAAAACCGCTTTCTGCTAATGTCACACATGCACACTGAACACTCTCTGCCGCATATTGACAAGACCCGCCCCTTTCTGCTTATTAGCTAAACTTTAGTTTTGATTTTTGTTTAGTTTGTCGTCCTGACTCATTTTCTGAAGCATTTCTCAAACATCGGAGATACTACCTTTAAGGGTTTCATTTTACTATTTGAATAACATCATTAGCTAACACTTAAGCAACTGTCTAGTTATTCCTTTAGAGGGCAGTAAAGAGAAATTAAACTGAATAAATAGAGTTGATTGTCAAAATTATGCACAATATTTACAAAGTGGAAGCCTGAAGAACACTTGACAAGATGGCTAAAATTGTCTCAATTATAATTCTTATCAATCTTAAAGGTAAGCATGATTACCAAAATTGCTTATATAAAAGCTTTGTTTAACCTTCTTCAAATGAATATACACATCATTTTTTATATATACAGTATCTGCAGTCATCTCTTCCCTCAACATCCAGCAATTACCACAACATCTACTAATAACACCTAAGCAGAGTGAAGCGAAGCTCAGCTGCCGGCATGGTGATACTAGCTATCGCTATATGTACTGGTATCAACAAAAAGCAGTCGGTGACTCCATTGAGCTCATTGGAATGCTTTTGTCTCAAAACCCTACTCCTGAGGAGAAGTTTAAAACACGATTCAACATTTCAGGACACGCCACAGGGGATGCGTTTCTGCTTATATCCAGTGTAACTCCTGAGGACAGTGCAGTATATTTCTGTGCTGCTAGTAAGCACAGTCACACACCTTCCCTTTCTGTTTAACAAAAACCTTCACACCAAACACCTGCAAATAAGATCTGTTCTGTGATTACTGCAGTCTAATAAGACAATATAGAAATGTACAGTAGAGGTCACTGATAAAACTGGTAACACATTTTTGTTTGCAAATAAAGGTTGCAAAGGTGTAGAACTTTTCTACATTATCATCACTTGTGTTGAACAAAATGGGGACAATTGTTAAAAATGCTATACAAATAAATTTGAATAGCATTTTTAACAATTATCTTAAAACAGCTTTGCAGAACAAAAGAAACATTAATAAAAAGGTTTATTATAGAAAGATTAATATAGATAAAAAAATATTAGTATTTGACTTGTATTAAATGTGATTTTTATTTATCCCCAATGAGCAATGAGCCTTAGGTGACTGAGGCAACAATCACATTTAAGTACTACTGGAATAACTACACAAGGTTACGTATGTAACCTGTTTCCCTGAAAAGGGAACGAGATGCTGTGTGAAGGCTTACACTACAGAAACACTTCTTTGAGGAAGTTGTTTCTGAAGCTCACACAGCAATTTAATGGCTTGTATAGGAGAGGTGATGTAGGGAATTTGCGCCAGCTAGTATATCTACAGGCGTCTGCGTCACATTACTCCTGCTTCTATTTGTGTGGAAGTGCTAATAGATGCCCAGGGTGTAGCAAGCAATGCAGCATCTCGTTCCGGGTTGCATATGTAAGTAGTTTCCTTTCGAGGGAACTGGACATTTGGTTAAGGCTGATGTTATTGCAATGTCAATACCCATGCCGCACACATTGGACAATGACTGTGCCAGAGGTGGTAAGAGAGCACGAGCGGACTGGGAACAGAAGATCAATAGCCCTGAAGGACCTGAGACCCTGGTGTGTGGTCAAGGTCTAGGTTATATAACCTAATAAAGGTGTGCCGAAAGGACCAGCCTGCCACAGCACAAATTTAATCAAGGGGGACACCCCTGGCACTGCACGAAGCAATACCCCTAGTGGAGTGAGCTCTGACACCTATAGGCGAAGCAAAACCCTGCGTCTTATAAGCCTGTGTAATATATATATATATATATTGTTTCTGTTTCACAGTTCCCTGCTGTCCTATTCCTGCAACCTGGCGACTCATTAAATATCACATGCAGCTACCATGACAAAAATTATGACAATTATACTGGTATCAGCATGTTAACCAGCAAAGTCTCCAGCTAATTAGGGGTTCCTGAACTTCAAGAGTCCTGAAATAGACAAAAAGGGGTTCAACATTTCAGGAGATGCAGAGAAGGAAGGTTATCTCTTGGCACAGTCTGTGACACAATGCTAAATAAACACCAAACCATGCACTGAAATCCCCGCCTTTGTCATGTGACAACTTCCTGTGTTATATCATGATGCATTTACACTTGTACTGAGGATATACAGAGGAAATACTATCAAAAGGCAGGGGGAGTCAGTGATATTTGATAAGTTCACAAACCATTAGTTAAAAACCTGAGTACAGCCTGGATAGAATGAGGAACACTTGAAAAATGGCAACAATTATAGTCTCATGTATCATTCTTATCAGTCTTAAAGGTAAGCATGATTTCAAAAATAACTCAGTATATTAACTTTGTTCTAACTTCTTTTATCGAAGATACACATTTCTCTTTTTTCCATAGCCACAGTTATCTCTTCCCTCAACATCCAGCAATTACCACAAAATCTATTAATAACACCTGAGCAGAGGGAAGTGACGCTCAGCTGCCGACATGGTGATAGCAGCTATAGCTACATGTATTGGTATCAGCAAAAAACAGTCAGTGACTCCATTGAGCTCATTGGAGTGCTCCAGTACCAACGATTCACTCCTGAGGAGAAGTTTAAACCACGATTCAACGTTTCAGGACACGCCACAGGGGATGTATTTCTGCTTATATCCAGTGTAACTCCTGAGGACAGTGCAGTATATTTCTGTGCTGCTAGTAACCACAGTCACACACCTTCCCTTTCTGTTTAACAAAAACTTTCACACCAAACACCTGCAAATAAGATCTGTTCTGTGATTACTGCTGTTTGTAATAGGACACATTATAGGAAGTGTACAGTAGAGGTCACTGATAAAACTGGTAACATATTGAAGTTACATGATTCTATACTTGTGAGAATTCCCATGGAATTCAATGAATTCAATATTGCTCATCAGTCACTTGACATTTCTAGTGTGTTTATGACTAATAATAGACTGAATATGCCATAAAAACATCCAAAAATTTTTTTTACAGTGGTTTGAGCTTACTATTGCTTACTATTTTATCTATTGTTAAATATATGATATAGTTAATGGGCTGTTGTATAGTCTATGGTTTGTATTTATTGTATCTATAATATAATTAGTAACATCAGGACAGGAAAAATTAAAACTTTTATTTTATTTTGCATTATTTGGAATATTGCAAAGGTGTAGAATTTTTCTACATAATCCCCATTTCATTCAACACAAACATTCCAGCATCTAATGAGTGTCAAATATTTCAAAAGAAAAAAATGTAAATAATTTTTCATGTATTTAAAGGGGGGCACAGTGGCTTAGTGGTTAGCACGTTCGCCTCATACCTCCAGGGTTGGGGGTTCGATTCCCGCCTCCACCTTGTGTGTGTGGAGTTTGCACATTCGCCCCGTGCCATGGTAGTTTGATTGGCATCTCTGGAAAATTGTCCATAGTCCGTAGTGTGTGATTGTGTGAGTGAATGAGTGTGTGTGTGTGTGCCCTGCGATGGATTGGCACTCCGTCCAGGGTGTATCCTGCCTTGATGCCCGATGACGCCTGAGATAGGCACAGGCTCCCCGTGACCCGAGGTAGTCCGGATAAGCGGTAGAAGATGAATGAGTGAGTGAGTGTTGTATTTAAAGGTAGGGTCTCCGATGTTTGAAAGCCAATGTTGATATTAGAAATCACCAAAACAAACATGCCCCTAACCCAAATGGATCCCACCCCTGTATTGATAGCTCTGCCCACACATACATACGCAACCCAGGCAACTAATGGAAAGAAATGTGTCTTTATCATAGCTGAAGGGAAGAACAATACGATGATTGCAGATAAACAAACAAGCAAATATGACACACAAGCATAATCATGCAAAGGACGGCATATATTAGTTCTGTGTAACAAAGTAAAACCAACGTTACTCACCTATCGAGAAGGAAAAAAGCGCCTCGGCGTCTTAAGTAAAGTTGGTGCATATTCACAGATTGGAGTTTCCTGAGTCAATAACTCCTGAGCTAAACGCTGTTACTACACAAAACGCGGTTGTAGCTGCCTCTCTACATTACTACGATAGAAAAGAGGTGTTATTTGTGTAGTAACAGCGTTTAGCTCAGGAGTTATTGACTCAGGAAACTCGAATCTGTGACAATGCGGCCAACTTCCCGCTCCTTCAGTTCTCTCCAGCGCTGGAAAGCTGATCCTATATTAACACGGGTCCTACTTCTTGCCTTATCGTAAGCCTTTCTTTGCTTTCTTTCTTTGTTTTTATTCTCCATGTCAATGCTAAAACCGCTTTCTGCTAATGTCACACATGCACACTGAACACTCTCTCTGCCGCATATTGACAAGGCCCGCCCCTTTCTGCTTATTGGCTAAACTTTAGTTTTGATTTTTGTTTAGTTTGTCGTCCTGACTCATTTTATGAAGCATTTCTCAAACATCGGAGATACTACCTTTAAGGGTTTCATTTTACTATTTGAATAACATCATTAGCTAACACTTAAGCAACTGTCTAGTTATTCCTTTAGAGGGCAGTAAAGAGAAATTAAACTGAATAAATAGAGTTGATTGTCAAAATTATGCACAATATTTACAAAGTGGAAGCCTGAAGAACACTTGACAAGATGGCTAAAATTGTCTCAATTATAATTCTTATCAATCTTAAAGGTAAGCATGATTACCAAAATTGCTTATATAAAAGCTTTGTTTAACCTTCTTCTAATGAATATACACATCATTTTTTATATATACAGTATCTGCAGTCATCTCTTCCCTCAACATCCAGCAATCACCACAACATCTACTAATAACACCTAAGCAGAGTGAAGCGAAGCTCAGCTGCCGGCATGGTGATACCAGCTATCCCTACATGTACTGGTATCAACAAAAAGCAGTCGGTGACTCCATTGAGCTTATTGGAATGCTTTCACACCAAACTTCTGCAAATAAGATCTGTTCTGTGATTACTGCAGTCTAATAAGACAATATAGAAATGTACAGTAGAGGTCACTGATAAAACTGGTAACACATTTTTGTTTGCAAATAAAGGTTGCAAAGGTGTAGAACTTTTCTACATTATCATCACTTGTGTTGAACAAAATGGGGACAATTGTTAAAAATGCTATACAAATAAATTTGAAAAGCATTTTTAACAATTATCTTAAAGCAGCTTTGCAGAACAAAAGAAACATTAATAAAAAAGTTTATTATAGAAAGATTAATATAGATCAAAAAATATTAGTATTTGACTTGTATTAAATGTGATTTTATTTATCCCCAATGAGCAATGAGCCTTAGGTGACTGAGGCAACAATCACATTTACATACGTACTACTGGAATAACTACACAAGGTTACGTATGTAACCTGTTTCCCTGAAAAGGGAACGAGATGCTGTGTGAAGGCTTACACTACGGAAACACTTCTTTGAGGAAGTTGTTTCTGAAGCTCACACAGCAATTTAATGGCTTGGATAGGAGAGGTGATGTAGGGAATTTGCGCCAGCTAGTATATCTACAGGCGTCTGCGTCACATTACTCCTGCTTCTATTTGTGTGGAAGTGCTAATAGATGCCCGGGGTGTAGCAAGCAATGCAGCATCTCGTTCCGGGTTGCATATGTAAGTAGTTTGCTTTCGAGGGAACTGGAAATTTGGTTAAGGCTGATGTTATTGCAATGTCAATACCCATGCCGCACACATTGGTCAATGACTGTGCCAGAGGTGGTAAGAGAGCACGAGCGGACTGGGAACAGAAGATCAATAGCCCTGAAGACCCCAAGGTCTAGGTTATAGAACCTAATAAAGGTGTGCCAAAAGGACCAGCCTGCCACAGCACAAATTTAATCAAGGGGGACACCCCTGGCACTGCACGAAGCAATACCCCTAGTGGAGTGAGCTCTGACACCTATAGGCGAAGCAAAACCCTGCGTCTTATAAGCCTATGTAATTAATGGTGCTTGCAAAGCAACATTCTTATTATCCTGCTGGACAAAACTTCGCCCAGCTCCTTTAGGACAAAGTTTTATTTCAGTAGCAACTTTTGTCCAAAAGTATTGGCACCCCACCGGGTATTCACGTGACGTAACGTGTAGCCCCGCCCCCAAAATAAGCGAAAGCAAAAAGTTAGCACAACATGGACATGTCATATATCAAAACACTGAGCACGATGAGGGGAACTTGCCACGTGCAAGCACCATTCACATTTTCTTCAGGAAATGTACATTCTAGTTGTCTATACTACCGTGTGCCAGCTGCTTGGAGACTGGATTATCCCTATTCTGGGTGCCAAAGAGGACAATGAAATCATTTTTATGCACAAGTCTCGACATTTTCTAGTTTTTTTAAGACTATTAATAGACCCTCCCCCCAAAAAAACAGCTTTTTTTTTTTTTACCGAGTTATGGGTTTAGCTTATAGTTTTCTTACTCTATTGCTATATATATATATATATATATATATATATATATATATATATATATATATATATATATATATATATATATATACACATATATATATATAGTGTTTCTGTTTCACAGTTCCCTGCTGTCCTATTCCTGCAACCTGGCGACTCATTACATATCACATGCAGCTACCATGACAAAAATTATGACAATTATACTGGTATCAGCATGTTAACCAGCAAAGTCTCCAGCTAATTAGGGGTTCCTGAACTTCAAGAGTCCTGAAATAGACAAAAAGGGGTTCAACATTTCAGGAGATGCAGAGAAGGAAGGTTATCTCTTGGCACAGTCTGTGACAGCAGACTACAGCGCTTTGTATTTCTGTGCAGTGAGTAACACAGTGCTAAATAAACACCAAACCATGCACTGAAATCCCCGCCTTTGTCATGTGACAACTTCCTGTGTTATATCATGATGCATTTACACCTGTACTGAGGATATACAGAGGATATACTATCAAAAGGCAGGTGGAGTCAGTGATATTTGATAAGTTCACAAACCATTAGTTAAAAACCTGAGTACAGCCTAGATAGAATGAAGAACACTTGAAAAATGGCAACAATTATAGTCTCATGTATCATTCTTATCAGTCTTAAAGGTAAGCATGATTTCAAAAATAACTCAGTATATTAACTTTGTTCTAACTTCTTTTATCGAAGATACACATTTCTCTTTTTTACCATAGCCACAGTTATCTCTTCCCTCAACATCCAGCAATTACCACAACATCTATTAATAACACCTGAGCAGAGGGAAGTGACGCTCAGCTGCCAACATGGTGATAGCAGCTATAGCTACATGTTCTGGTATCAGCAAAAAACAGTCAGTGACTCTATTGAGCTCATTGGAGTGCTCCAGTACCAACGATTCACTCCTGAGGAGAAGTTTAAAACACGATTCAACATTTCAGGACACTCCACAGGGGATGCGTTTCTGCTTATATCCAGTGTAACTCCTGAGGACAGTGCAGTATATTTCTGTGCTGCTAGTAAGCACAGTCACACACCTTCCCTTTCTGTTTAACAAAAACCTTCACACCAAACACCTGCAAATAAGATCTGTTCTGTGATTACTGCAGTCTAATAAGACAATATAGAAATGTACAGTAGAGGTCACTGATAAAACTGGTAACACATTTTTGTTTGCAAATAAAGGTTGCAAAGGTGTAGAACTTTTCTACATTATCATCACTTGTGTTGAACAAAATGGGGACAATTGTTAAAAATGCTATACAAATAAATTTGAAAAGCATTTTTAACAATTATCTTAAAGCAGCTTTGCAGAACAAAAGAAACATTAATAAAAAAGTTTATTATAGAAAGATTAATATAGATCAAAAAATATTAGTATTTGACTTGTATTAAATGTGATTTTATTTATCCCCAATGAGCAATGAGCCTTAGGTGACTGAGGCAACAATCACATTTACGTACTACTGGAATAACTACACAAGGTTACGTATGTAACCTGTTTCCCTGAAAAGGGAACGAGATGCTGTGTGAAGGCTTACACTACGGAAACACTTCTTTGAGGAAGTTGTTTCTGAAGCTCACACAGCAATTTAATGGCTTGGATAGGAGAGGTGATGTAGGGAATTTGCGCCAGCTAGTATATCTACAGGCGTCTGCGTCACATTACTCCTGCTTCTATTTGTATGGAAGTGCTAATAGATGCCCGGGGTGTAGCAAGCAATGCAGCATCTCGTTCCGGGTTGCATATGTAAGTAGTTTCCTTTCGAGGGAACTGGAAATTTGGTTAAGGCTGATGTTATTGCAATGTCAATACCCATGCTGCACACATTGGTCAATGACTGTGCCAGAGGTGGTAAGAGAGCACGAGCGGACTGGGAACAGAAGATCAATAGCCCTGAAGGACCTGGGACCCTGGTGTGTGGTCAAGGTCTAGGTTATAGAACCTAATAAAGGTGTGCCAAAAGGACCAGCCTGCCACAGCACAAATTTAATCAAGGGGGACACCCCTGGCACTGCATGAAGCAATACCCCTAGTGGAGTGAGCTCTGACACCTATAGGCGAAGCAAAACCCTGCGTCTTATAAGCCTGTGTAATTAATGGTGCTTGCAAAGCAACATTCTTATTATCCTGCTGGACAAAACTTCGCCCAGCTCCTTTAGGACCTTACTCCGGACAAAGTTTTATTTCAGTAGCAACTTTTGTCCAAAAGTATTGGCACCCCACCGGGTATTCACGTGACGTCACGTGTAGCCCCGCCCACAAAATAAACGAAATCTAAAAGTTAGCACAACATGGACATGTCATATATCAAAACATTCAGCCCGATGAGGGGAAATGACGTCACGTGTAGGCCCGCCCCCAAAATAAGCGAAAGCAAAAAGTTAGCACAACATGGACATGTCATATATCAAAACACTGAGCACGATGAGGGGAACTTGCCACGTGCAAGCACCATTCACATTTTTTTCAGGAAATGTACATTCTAGTTGTCTATACTACCGTGTGCCAGCTGCTTGGAGACTGGATTATCCCTATTCTGGGTGCCAAAGAGGACAATGAAATCATTTTTATGCACAAGTCTCTTGACATTTTCTAGTTTTTTTAAGACTATTAATAGACCCTCCCCCCCAAAAAACAGGTTTTTTTTTTTTTACCGAGTTATGGGTTTAGCTTATAGTTTTCTTACTCTATTGCTATATATATATATATATATAAATATTGTTTCTGTTTCACAGTTCCCTGCTGTCCTATTCCTGCAACCTGGCGACTCATTAAATATCACATGCAGCTACCATGACAAAAATTATGACAATTATACTGGTATCAGCATGTTAACCAGCAAAGTCTCCAGCTAATTAGGGGTTCCTGAACTTCAAGAGTCCTGAAATAGACAAAAAGGGGTTCAACATTTCAGGAGATGCAGAGAAGGAAGGTTATCTCTTGGCACAGTCTGTGACAGCAGACTACAGTGCTTTGTATTTCTGTGCAGTGAGTGCTAAATAAACACCAAACCATGCACTGAAATCCCCGCCTTTGTCATGTGACAACTTCCTGTGTTATATCATGATGCATTTACACCTGTACTGAGGATATACAGAGGATATACTATCAAAAGGCAGGTGGAGTCAGTGATATTTGATAAGTTCACAAACCATTAGTTAAAAACCTGAGTACAGCCTGGATAGAATGAAGAACACTTGAAAAATGGCAACAATTATAGTCTCATGTATCATTCTTATCAGTCTTAAAGGTAAGCATGATTTCAAAAATAACTCAGTATATTAACTTTGTTCTAACTTCTTTTATAGATACACATTTCTCTTTTTTCCATAGCCACAGTTATCTCTTCCCTCAACATCCAGCAATTACCACAACATCTATTAATAACACCTGAGCAGAGGGAAGTGACGCTCAGCTGCCAACATGGTGATAGCAGCTATAGCTACATGTATTGGTATCAGCAAAAAACAGTCAGTGACTCCATTGAGCTCATTGGAGTGCTCCAGTTCCAACGATTCACTCCTGAGGAGAAGTTTAAACCACGATTCAACATTTCAGGACACTCCACAGGGGATGCGTTTCTGCTTATATCCAGTGTAACTCCTGAGGACAGTGCAGTATATTTCTGTGCTGCTAGTAACCACAGTCACACACCTTCCCTTTCTGTTTAACAAAAACCTTCACACCAAACACCTGCAAATAAGATCTGTTCTGTGATTACTGCTGTTTGTAATAGGACACATTATAGGAAGTGTACAGTAGAGTTCACTGATAAAACTGGTAACATATTGAAGTTACATGATTCTATACTTGTGAGAATTCCCATGGAATTCAATGAATTCAATATTGCTCATCAGTCACTTGACATTTCTAGTGTGTTTATGACTAATAATAGACTGAATATGCCATAAAAACATCCAAAAAAATTTTTTACAGTGGTTTGAGCTTACTATTGCTTACTATTTTATCTATTGTTAAATATATGATATAGTTAATGGGCTGTTGTATAGTCTATGGTTTGTATTTATTGTATCTATAATATAATTAGTAACATCAGGACAGGAAAAATTAAAACTTTTATTTTATTTTGCATTATTTGGAATGTTGAAAAGGTGTAGAATTTTTCTACATAATCTCCATTTCATTCAACACAAACATTCCAGCATCTAATGAGTGTCAAATATTTCAAAAGAAAAAAATGTAAATAATTTTTCATGTATTTAAAGGGGGGCACAGTGGCTTAGTGGTTAGCACGTTCGCCTCACACCTCCAGGGTTGGGGGTTCGATTCCTGCCTCCACCTTGTGTGTGTGGAGTTTGCACATTCGCCCCGTGCCATGGTAGGTTGATTGGCATCTCTGGAAAATTGTCCATAGTCCGTAGTGTGTGATTGCGTGAGTGAATGAGTGTGTGTGTGTGTGCCCTGCGATGGATTGGCACTGCGTCCAGGGTGTATCCTGCCTTGATGCCCGATGACGCCTGAGATAGGCACAGGCTCCCCGTGACCCGAGGTAGTTCGGATAAGCGGTAGAAGATGAATGAGTGAGTGAGTGTTGTATTTAAAGGTAGGGTCTCCGATGTTTGAAAGCCAATGTTGATATTTTAAATCACCAAAGCAAACCCGTCCCTAACCCAAATGGATCCCACCCCTGTATTGATAGCTCTGCCCACACATACATATGCAACCCAGGCAACTAATGGAAAGAAATGTGTCTTTATCATAGCTGAAGGGAAGAACAATACGATTGCAGATAAACAAACAAGCAAAAATGACACACAAGCATAATCACGCAAAGGACGGCATATATTAGTTCTGTGAAACAAAGCAAAACCAACGTTACTCACCTATCGAGAAGGAAAAAAGCGCCTCAGCGTCTTAAGTAAAGTTGGTGCATATTCACAGATTGGAGTTTCCTGAGTCAATAACTCCTGAGCTAAACGCTGTTACTACACAAAACGCGGTTGTAGCTGCGTCTCTACATTACTACGATAGAAAAGAGGTGTTATTTGTGTAGTAACAGCGTTTAGCTCAGGAGTTATTGACTCAGGAAACTCCAATCTGTGACAATGCGGCCAACTTCCCGCTCCTTCAGTTCTCTCCAGCGCTGGAAAGCTGATCCTATATTAACACGGGTCCTACTTCTTGCCTTATCGTAAGCCTTTCTTTGCTTTCTTTCTTTGTTTTTATTCTCCATGTCAATGCTAAAACCGCTTTCTACTAATGTCACACATGCACACTGAACACTCTCTCTGCCGCATATTGACAAGACCCGCCCCTTTCTGCTTATTGGCTAAACTTTAGTTTTGATTTTTGTTTAGTTTGTCGTCCTGACTCATTTTCTGAAGCATTTCTCAAACATCGGAGACACTACCTTTAAGGGTTTCATTTTACTATTTGAATAACATCATTAGCTAACACTTAAGCAACTGTCTAGTTATTCCTTTAGAGGGCAGTAAAGAGAAATTAAACTGAATAAATAGAGTTGATTGTCAAAATTATGCACAATATTTACAAAGTGGAAGCCTGAAGAACACTTGACAAGATGGCTAAAATTGTCTCAATTATAATTCTTATCAATCTTAAAGGTAAGCATGATTACCAAAATTGCTTATATAAAAGCTTTGTTTAACCTTCTTCTAATGAATATACACATCATTTTTTATATATACAGTATCTGCAGTCATCTCTTCCCTCAACATCCAGCAATCACCACAACATCTACTAATAACACCTAAGCAGAGTGAAGCGAAGCTCAGCTGCCGGCATGGTGATACCAGCTATCTCTACATGTACTGGTATCAACAAAAAGCAGTCGGTGACTCCATTGAGCTTATTGGAATGCTTTTTTCTCAAAACCCTACTCCTGAGGAGAAGTTTAAAACACGATTCAACATTTCAGGACACTCCACAGGGGATGCGTTTCTGCTTATATCCAGTGTAACTCCTGAGGACAGTGCAGTATATTTCTGTGCTGCTAGTAAGCACAGTCACACACCTTCCCTTTCTGTTTAACAAAAACCTTCACACCAAACACCTGCAAATAAGATCTGTTCTGTGATTACTGCAGTCTAATAAGACAATATAGAAATGTACAGTAGAGGTCACTGATAAAACTGGTAACACATTTTTGTTTGCAAATAAAGGTTGCAAAGGTGTAGAACTTTTCTACCTTATCATCACTTGTGTTGAACAAAATGGGGACAATTGTTAAAAATGCTATACAAATAAATTTGAAAAGCATTTTTAACAATTATCTTAAAGCAGCTTTGCAGAACAAAAGAAACATTAATAAAAAAGTTTATTATAGAAAGATTAATATAGATCAAAAAATATTAGTATTTGACTTGTATTAAATGTGATTTTATTTATCCCCAATGAGCAATGAGCCTTAGGTGACTGAGGCAACAATCACATTTACTACTGGAATAACTACACAAGGTTACGTATGTAACCTGTTTCCCTGAAAAGGGAACGAGATGCTGTGTGAAGGCTTACACTACGGAAACACTTCTTTGAGGAAGTTGTTTCTGAAGCTCACACAGCAATTTAATGGCTTGGATAGGAGAGGTGATGTAGGGAATTTGCGCCAGCTAGTATATCTACAGGCGTCTGCGTCACATTACTCCTGCTTCTATTTGTGTGGAAGTGCTAATAGATGCCCGGGGTGTAGCAAGCAATGCAGCATCTCGTTCCGGGTTGCATATGTAAGTAGTTTGCTTTCGAGGGAACTGGACATTTGGTTAAGGCTGATGCTATTGCAATGTCAATACCCATGCCGCCACACATTGGTCAATGACTGTGCCAGAGGTGGTAAGAGAGCACGAGCGGACTGGGAACAGAAGATCAATAGCCCTGAAGACCCCAAGGTCTAGGTTATAGAACCTAATAAAGGTGTGCCAAAAGGACCAGCCTGCCACAGCACAAATTTAATCAAGGGGGACACCCCTGGCACTGCACGAAGCAATACCCCTAGTGGAGTGAGCTCTGACACCTATAGGCGAAGCAAAACCCTGCGTCTTATAAGCCTGTGTAATTAATGGTGCTTGCAAAGCAACATTCTTATTATCCTGCCGGACAAAACTTCGCCCAGCTCCTTTAGGACCTTACTCCGGACAAAGTTTTATTTCAGTAGCAACTTTTGTCCAAAAGTATTGGCACCCCACCGGGTATTCACGTGACGTCACGTGTAGCCCCGCCCCCAAAATAAACGAAATCAAAAAGTTAGCACAACATGGACATGTCATATATCAAAACACTGAGCACGATGAGGGGAACTTGCCACGTGCAAGCACCATTCACATTTTCTTCAGGAAATGTACATTCTAGTTCTATGTCTATACTACCCAGTGTGCCAGCTGCTTGGAGACTGGATTATCCCTATTCTGGGTTCCAAAGAGGACAATGAAATCATTTTTACACATAAGTGTCTTGACATTTTCTATTTTTTTTAAGACTATTAATAGACCCTCCCCCCAAAAAAACAGCTTTCTTTTTTTTTTTACCGAGTTATGGGTTTAGCTTATAGTTTTCTTACTCTATTGCTATATATATATATATATATATATATATATATATATATATATATATATATATATATATATATGCTATATACATATATCTATATATCTATATATATATATATATATATATATATATATATATATATATATATATATATATATATATATATATATATACACACATGTACGTATATATATATATATATATATATATATATATATATATATATATATATATATATATATATATATATATATATATATATATATATATATATATATATATACACATGTACGTATATATATATATATAAATATTGTTTCTGTTTCACAGTTCCCTGCTGTCCTATTCCTGCAACCTGGCGACTCATTAAATATCACATGCAGCTACCATGAC
The DNA here is from genome assembly GCF_030014155.1 of Tachysurus vachellii. Lineage (NCBI taxonomy): Eukaryota > Metazoa > Chordata > Actinopteri > Siluriformes > Bagridae > Tachysurus > Tachysurus vachellii. The sequence continues at coordinate 9,530,128 of NC_083469.1, forward strand.
AAAAATTATGACAATTATACTGGTATCAGCATGTTAACCAGCAAAGTCTCCAGCTAATTAGGGGTTCCTGAACTTCTAGTCCTGAAATAGACAAAAAGGGGTTCAACATTTCAGGAGATGCAGAGAAGGAAGGTTATCTCTTGGCACAGTCTGTGACAGCATACTACAGTGCTTTGTATTTCTGTGCAGTGAGTAACACAGTGCTAAATAAACACCAAACCATGCACTGAAATCCCCCGCCTTTGTCATGTGACAACTTCCTGTGTTATATCATGATGCATTTACACCTGTACTGAGGATATACAGAGGATATACTATCAAAAGGCAGGGGGAGTCAGTGATATTTGATAAGTTCACAAACCATTAGTTAAAAACCTGAGTACAGCCTGGATAGAATGAAGAACACTTGAAAAATGGCAACAATTATAGTCTCATGTATCATTCTTATCAGTCTTAAAGGTAAGCATGATTTCAAAAATAACTCAGTATATTAACTTTGTTCTAACTTCTTTTATCGAAGATACACATTTCTCTTTTTTACCATAGCCACAGTTATCTCTTCCCTCAACATCCAGCAATTACCACAGCATCTATTAATAACACCTGAGCAGAGGGAAGTGAAGCTCAGCTGCCAACATGGTGATAGCAGCTATATCTACATGTTCTGGTATCAACAAAAGACAGTCAGTGACTCTATTGAGCTCATTGGAGTGCTCCAGTACCAACGATTTACTCCTGAGGAGAAGTTTAAACCACGATTCAACATTTCAGGACACTCCACAGGGGATGCGTTTCTGCTTATATCCAGTGTAACTCCTGAGGACAGTGCAGTATATTTCTGTGCTGCTAGTAAGCACAGTCACACACCTTCCCTTTCTGTTTAACAAAAACCTTCACACCAAACACCTGCAAATAAGATCTGTTCTGTGATTACAGCTGTTTGTAATAGCATTTATTGTAGGAAGTGTACAGTAGAGGTCACTGATAAAACTGGTAACACATTGTTTGTTGCAAATAAATGTTGCAAAGTGGTAAATATTTTCTACATTATTTCCATTTTGTTCAATACAAAGTGTTCCAGCATCTAATGGGTGTCACATATTTGACTATAAAAAAGGTTTTATTTCTTATTTATTTCGTATTTAAGTCTTTCGTTTAGTTTACAATTTCATTCATTTAGTTTTCATTTAGTTTATCTTGTCTATTTTATTCCTAACAATAAAGGCTACTGGATGTGAATTACCTTTACTACTGGAATAACTATACCAGGTTAGGTATGTAACCCGGTTTCCTGAGAAGGGAACGAGACCCTGCGTCAAGGCTGACTCTATGGAAATGCTTGTTTGAGGAAGTTGCGTTTGAATCTCTGTGTGCACACATGGCAATTTAATGGCTTGGATAGGACACGTGACGAAGGGGAAATGTGCCAGCACATCCTATAAGGGCATCTACATCACTCATTTTTATTCCAGGAGGGAGAGAGGAGGCACACACGCCCCATCCACATCAATGAGTTGCTGGTTGAATGTGTCTCCAGCTTTAAGTTCCTGAAGATCCGCTTTTTGGAGGACCTATCAGGGACCATTAGCACCTTCAACCTGGTCAAGAAAGCTCACAAGCACCTTCTCTTCTTGAGGACACTGAAGAGTGTTGTCGTTGACAGGGACCAGCACCTGCTCACTCAGAGCAGAGAAAAGGGCAAGTGTTGAGGCCGGAGCCCCCATAAAAGCCTAGGGAGGCTGGTCAGTGTGCCCCAATACTTGCCCTTTTCTCTACTCTGAGTGGGCTAGAAGGGGGCAAGGTGCAGCTGGAATACAGCCCAATGCTTAATGCAGTGAGGGATATATTCCCTGAATGCCACAGACTGGCACTTCACCTGCTGGTCCCTGTCTACGACAACACTCGCTGCATCACCAGACAGGCCCTAAGGTGAAAAGAGATGGGCAGAATATGTATTCCATCAGGACATCAATACCATGGATATCAGGCTCCTAAGATCCCGACAAGGACAGCAATATACTCTTTTCCGGGTTGGAAGAAGAAGCCATGTGAGCTCCCGAAAAAAAAATTTGGAGTTTGGAGTCAGGGGAGAGGGCAAGAGAAAGGGGCCTTTCACCATGTCAAGTTCCCTTGAAATGGAACTTCATTAGCTACTGTAACACCTACTGTAAGCAACTTTCTAGTTATTCCATTAGAGGGCAGTAAAGAGAAATGAAACTCTATAAACAGTGTTGATTGTCAGACTTATGCACAATATTTACAAAGTGGAAGCCTGAAGAACACTAGATGACAAGATGGCTAAAATTGTCTCAATTATAATTCTTATCAATCTTAAAGGTAAGCATGATTACCAAAATTGCTAATATAAAAACTTTGCTCTTTCTTCTTTTAATGATTTTCTCATCAATTTTTTATTTATATATCCACAGTTATCTCTTCCCTCAACATCCAACAATTACCACAACATCTACTAATAACACCTGAGCAGAGTGAAGCAAAGCTCAGCTGCCGGCATGGTGATACCAGCTATCCCTACATGTACTGGTATCAACAAAAAACAGTCAGTGACTCCATTGAACAAATTGGAGTGCTTGTGTCTCAAAACCCCACTCTTGAGGAGAAGTTTAAAACAAAATTCAGTATTTCAGGACAATCCACAGGGGATGCGTTTCTGCTTATATCCAGTGTAACCCCTGAGGACAGTGCAGTATATTTCTGTGCTGCTAGTAAGCACAGTCACACACCTTCCCTTTCTGTTTAACAAAAACCTTCACACCAAACACCTGCAAATAAGATCTTTTTTCTGATTTCTGCAGTCTGTAATAGGACACATTATAGGAAGTGTACAGTAGAGTTCACTGATAAAACTGATAACATATTGAAGTTACATGATTCTATACTTGTGAGAATTCCCATGGAATTCAATGAATTCAATGTTGCTCATCAGTCACTTGACATTTCTAGTGTGTTTATGACTAATAATAGACTGAATATGCCATAAAAACATCCAAAACAATTTTTTACAGTGTTTTGAGCTTACTATTGCTTACTATTTTATCTATTGTTAAATATATGATATAGTTAATGGGCTGTTGTATAGTCTATGGCTTGTATTTATTGTATCTATAATATAATTAGTAACATCAGGACAGGAAAAATTAAAACTTTTATTTTATTTTGCATTATTTGGAATGTTGCAAAGGTGTAGAATTTTTCTACATAATCTCCATTTCATTCAACACAAACATTCCAGCATCTAATGAGTGTCAAATATTTCAAAAGAAAAAAATGTAAATAATTTTTCATGTATTTAAAGGGGGGCACAGTGGCTTAGTGGTTAGCACGTTCGCCTCACACCTCCAGGGTTGGGGGTTCGATTCCTGCCTCCACCTTGTGTGTGTGGAGTTTGCACATTCGCCCCGTGCCATGGTAGGTTGATTGGCATCTCTGGAAAATTGTCCATAGTCCGTAGTGTGTGATTGCGTGAGTGAATGAGTGTGTGTGTGTGTGCCCTGCGATGGATTGGCACTCCGTCCAGGGTGTATCCTGCCTTGATGCCCGATGACGCCTGAGATAGGCACAGGCTCCCCGTGACCCGAGGTAGTTCGGATAAGCGGTAGAAGATGAATGAGTGAGTGAGTGTTGTATTTAAAGGTAGGGTCTCCGATGTTTGAAAGCCAATGTTGATATTAGAAATCACCAAAACAAACATGCCCCTAACCCAAATGGATCCCACCCCTGTATTGATAGCTCTGCCCACACATACATACGCAACCCAGGCAACTAATGGAAAGAAATGTGTCTTTATCATAGCTGAAGGGAAGAACAATACGATGATTGCAGATAAACAAACAAGCAAATATGACACACAAGCATAATCATGCAAAGGACGGCATATATTAGTTCTGTGTAACAAAGCAAAACCAACGTTACTCACCTATCGAGAAGGAAAAAAGCGCCTCGGCGTCTTAAGTAAAGTTGGTGCATATTCACAGATTGGAGTTTCTTGAGTCAATAACTCCTGAGCTAAACGCTGTTACTACACAAAACGCGGTTGTAGCTGCCTCTCTACATTACTACGATAGATAAGAGGTGTTATTTGTGTAGTAACAGCGTTTAGCTCAGGAGATATTGACTCAGGAAACTCAAATCTGTGAATATGCGGCCAACTTCCCGCTCCTTCAGTTCTCTCCTGGAAAGCTGATCCTATATTAACACGGGTCCTACTTCTTGCCTTATCGTAAGCCTTTCTTTGCTTTCTTTCTTTGTTTTTATTCTCCATGTTAATGTTAAAACCGCTTTCTGCTAATGTCACACATGCACACTGAACATATTGACAAGACCCGCCCCTTTCTGCTTATTGGCTAAACTTTAGTTTTGATTTTTGTTTAGTTTGTCGTCCTGACTCATTTTCTGAAGCATTTCTCAAACATCGGAGACACTACCTTTAAGGGTTTCATTTTACTATTTGAATAACATCATTAGCTAACACTTAAGCAACTGTCTAGTTATTCCTTTAGAGGGCAGTAAAGAGAAATTAAACTGAATAAATAGTGTTGATTGTCAAAATTATGCACAATATTTACAAAGTGGAAGCCTGAAGAACACTTGACAAGATGGCTAAAATTGTCTCAATTATAATTCTTATCAATCTTAAAGGTAAGCATGATTACCAAAATTGCTTATATAAAAACTTTGTTTAACCTTCTTCTAATGAATATACACATCATTTTTTATATATACAGTATCTGCAGTCATCTCTTCCCTCAACATCCAGCAATTACCACAACATCTACTAATAACACCTAAGCAGAGTGAAGCGAAGCTCAGCTGCCGGCATGGTGATACCAGCTATCCCTACATGTACTGGTATCAACAAAAAGCAGTCGGTGACTCCATTGAGCTCATTGGAATGCTTGTGTCTCAAAACCCTACTCCTGAGGAGAAGTTTAAAACACGATTCAACATTTCAGGACACTCCACAGGGGATGCGTTTCTGCTTATATCCAGTGTAACTCCTGAGGACAGTGCAGTATATTTCTGTGCTGCTAGTAACCACAGTCACACACCTTCCCTTTCTGTTTAACAAAAACCTTCACACCAAACACCTGCAAATAAGATCTGTTCTGTGATTACTGCAGTCTAATAAGACAATATAGAAATGTACAGTAGAGGTCACTGATAAAACTGGTAACACATTTTTGTTTGCAAATAAAGGTTGCAAAGGTGTAGAACTTTTCTACATTATCATCACTTGTGTTGAACAAAATGGGGACAATTGTTAAAAATGCTATACAAATAAATTTGAATAGCATTTTTAACAATTATCTTAAAACAGCTTTGCAGAACAAAAGAAACATTAATAAAAAAGTTTATTATAGAAAGATTAATATAGATCAAAAAATATTAGTATTTGACTTGTATTAAATGTGATTTTTATTTATCCCCAATGAGCAATGAGCCTTAGGTGACTGAGGCAACAATCACATTTACTACTGGAATAACTACACAAGGTTACGTATGTAACCTGTTTCCCTGAAAAGGGAACGAGATGCTGTGTGAAGGCTTACACTACGGAAACACTTCTTTGAGGAAGCTCACACAGCAATTTAATGGCTTGGATAGGAGAGGTGATGTAGGGAATTTGCGCCAGCTAGTATATCTACAGGCATCTGCGTCACATTACTCCTGCTTCTATTTGTGTGGAAGTGCTAATAGATGCCCGGGGTGTAGCAAGCAATGCAGCATCTCGTTCCGGGTTGCATATGTAAGTAGTTTGCTTTCGAGGGAACTGGACATTTGGTTAAGGCTGATGCTATTGCAATGTCAATACCCATGCCGCACACATTGGACAATGACTGTGCCAGAGGTGGTAAGAGAGCACGAGCGGACTGGGAACAGAAGATCAATAGCCCTGAAGGCCCCAAGGTCTAGGTTATAGAACCTAATAAAGGTGTGCCAAAAGGACCAGCCTGCCACAGCACAAATTTAATCAAGGGGGACACCCCTGGCACTGCACGAAGCAATACCCCTAGTGGAGTGAGCTCTGACACCTATAGGCGAAGCAAAACCCTGCGTCTTATAAGCCTGTGTAATTAATGGTGCTTGCAAAGCAACATTCTTATTATCCTGCCGGACAAAACTTCGCCCAGCTCCTTTAGGACCTTACTCCGGACAAAGTTTTATTTCAGTAGCAACTTTTGTCCAAAAGTATTGGCACCCCACCGGGTATTCACGTGACGTCACGTGTAGCCCCGCCCCCAAAATAAACGAAATCAAAAAGTTAGCACAACATGGACATGTCATATATCAAAACACTCAGCCCGATGAGGGGAAATGACGTCACGTGTAGGCCCGCCCCCAAAATAAGCGAAAGCAAAAAGTTAGCACAACATGGACATGTCATATATCAAAACACTGAGCACGATGAGGGGAACTTGCCACGTGCAAGCACCATTCACATTTTCTTCAGGAAATGTACATTCTAGTTGTCTATACTACCCAGTGTGCCAGCTGCTTGGAGACTGGATTATCCCTATTCTGGGTGCCAAAGAGGACAATGAAATCATTTTTATGCACAAGTCTCTTGACATTTTCTAGTTTTTTTAAGACTATTAATAGACCCTCCCCCCAAAAAAACAGCTTTCTTTTTTTTTTTTACCGCGTTATGGGTTTAGCTTATAGTTTTCTTACTCTATTGCTATATATATATATATATATATATATATATATATATATATATATATATATATATATTGTTTCTGTTTCACAGTTCCCTGCTGTCCTATTCCTGCAACCTGGCGACTCATTACATATCACATGCAGCTACCATGACAAAAGTTATGACAATTATACTGGTATCAGCATGTTAACCAGCAAAGTCTCCAGCTAATTAGGGGTTCCTGAACTTCAAGAGTCCTGAAATAGACAAAAAGGGGTTCAACATTTCAGGAGATGCAGAGAAGGAAGGTTATCTCTTGGCACAGTCTGTGACAGCATACTACAGTGCTTTGTATTTCTGTGCAGTGAGTGCTAAATAAACACCAAACCATGCACTGAAATCCCCGCCTTTGTCATGTGACAACTTCCTGTGTTATATCATGATGCATTTACACTTGTACTGAGGATATACAGAGGATATACTATCAAAAGGCAGGGGGAGTCAGTGATATTTGATAAGTTCACAAACCATTAGTTAAAAACCTGAGTACAGCCTGGATAGAATGAAGAACACTTGAAAAATGGCAACAATTATAGTCTCATGTATCATTCTTATCAGTCTTAAAGGTAAGCATGATTTCAAAAATAACTCAGTATATTAACTTTGTTCTAACTTCTTTTATCGAAGATACACATTTCTCTTTTTTCCATAGCCACAGTTATCTCTTCCCTCAACATCCAGCAATTACCACAACATCTATTAATAACACCTGAGCAGAGGGAAGTGACGCTCAGCTGCCAACATGGTGATAGCAGCTATAGCTACATGTACTGGTATCAGCAAAAAACAGTCAGTGACTCCATTGAGCTCATTGGAGTGCTCCAGTACCAACGATTCACTCCTGAGGAGAAGTTTAAACCACGATTCAACGTTTCAGGACACGCCACAGGGGATGCATTTCTGCTTATATCCAGTGTAACTCCTGAGGACAGTGCAGTATATTTCTGTGCTGCTAGTAACCACAGTCACACACCTTCCCTTTCTGTTTAACAAAAACCTTCACACCAAACACCTGCAAATAAGATCTGTTCTGTGATTACTGCTGTTTGTAATAGGACACATTATAGGAAGTGTACAGTAGAGTTCACTGATAAAACTGGTAACATATTGAAGTTACATGATTCTATGCTTGTGAGAATTCCCATGGAATTCAATGAATTCAATGTTGCTCATCAGTCACTTGACATTTCTAGTGTGTTTATGATTAATAATAGACTGAATATGCCATGAAAACATCCAAAAAATTTTTTTACAGTGGTTTGAGCTTACTATTGCTTACTATTTTATCTATTGTTAAATATATGATATAGTTAATGGGCTGTTGTATAGTCTATGGCTTGTATTTATTGTATCTATAATATAATTAGTAACATCAGGACAGGAAAAATTAAAACTTTTATTTTATTTTGCATTATTTGGAATGTTGCAAAGGTGTAGAATTTTTCTACATAATCTCCATTTCATTCAACACAAACATTCCAGCATCTAATGAGTGTCAAATATTTCAAAAGAAAAAAATGTAAATAATTTTTCATGTATTTAAAGGGGGGCACAGTGGCTTAGTGGTTAGCACGTTCGCCTCACACCTCCAGGGTTGGGGGTTCGATTCCTGCCTCCACCTTGTGTGTGTGGAGTTTGCACATTCTCCCCGTGCCTCGGGGGTTTCCTCCGGGTACTCCGGTTTCCTCCCCCGGTCCCTAAGACATGCATGGTAGGTTGATTGGCATCTCTGGAAAATTGTCCATAGTCTGTAGTGTGTGATTGTGTGAGTGAATGAGTGTGTGTGTGTGCCCTGCGATGGGTTGGCACTCCGTACAGGGTGTATCCTGCCTTGATGCCCGATGACGCTCCCCGTGACCCGAGGTAGTTCGGATAAGAGGTAGAAAATGAGTGAGTGAGTGAGTGAGTGAGTGAGTGAGTGAGTGAGTGTTGTATTTAAAGGTAGGGTCTCCGATGTTTGAAAGCCAATGTTGATATTTTAAATCACCAAAGCAAACCCGCCCCTAACCCAAATGGATCCCACCCCTGTATTGATAGCTCTGCCCACACATACATACGCAACCCAGGCAACTAATGGAAAGAAATGTGACTTTATCATAGCTGAAGGGAAGAACAATACGATTGCAGATAAACAAACAAGCAAAAATGACACACAAGCATAATCACGCAAAGGACGGCATATATTAGTTCTGTGTAACAAAGCAAAATCAACGTTACTCACCTATCGAGAAGGAAAAAAGCGCCTCGGCGTCTTAAGTAAAGTTGGTGCATATTCACAGATTCGAGTTTCCTGAGTCAATAACTCCTGAGCTAAACGCTGTTACTACACAAAACGCGGTTGTAGCTGCCTCTCTACATTACTACGATAGAAAAGAGGTGTTATTTGTGTAGTAACAGCGTTTAGCTCAGGAGTTATTGACTCAGGAAACTCGAATCTGTGAATATGCGGCCAACTTCCCGCTCCTTCAGTTCTCTCCAGCGCTGGAAAGCTGATCCTATATTAACACGGGTCCTACTTCTTGCCTTATCGTAAGCCTTTCTTTGCTTTCTTTCTTTGTTTTTATTCTCCATGTCAATGCTAAAACCGCTTTCTGCTAATGTCACACATGCACACTGAACACTCTCTCTGCCGCATATTGACAAGACCCGCCCCTTTCTGCTTATTGGCTAAACTTTAGTTTTGATTTTTGTTTAGTTTGTCGTCCTGACTCATTTTCTGAAGCATTTCTCAAACATCGGAGATACTACCTTTAAGGGTTTCATTTTACTATTTGAATAACATCATTAGCTAACACTTAAGCAACTGTCTAGTTATTCCTTTAGAGGGCAGTAAAGAGAAATTAAACTGAATAAATAGAGTTGATTGTCAAAATTATGCACAATATTTACAAAGTGGAAGCCTGAAGAACACTTGACAAGATGGCTAAAATTGTCTCAATTATAATTCTTATCAATCTTAAAGGTAAGCATGATTACCAAAATTGCTTATATAAAAGCTTTGTTTAACCTTCTTCTAATGAATATACACATCATTTTTTATATATACAGTATCTCCAGTCATCTCTTCCCTCAACATCCAGCAATCACCACAACATCTACTAATAACACCTAAGCAGAGTGAAGCGAAGCTCAGCTGCCGGCATGGTGATACTAGCTATCGCTATATGTACTGGTATCAACAAAAAGCAGTCGGTGACTCCATTGAGCTCATTGGAATGCTTGTGTCTCAAAACCCTACTCCTGAGGAGAAGTTTAAAACACGATTCAACATTTCAGGACACGCCACAGGGGATGCGTTTCTGCTTATATCCAGTGTAACTCCTGAGGACAGTGCAGTATATTTCTGTGCTGCTAGTAAGCACAGTCACACACCTTCCCTTTCTGTTTAACAAAAACCTTCACACCAAACACCTGCAAATAAGATCTGTTCTGTGATTACTGCAGTCTAATAAGACAATATAGAAATGTACAGTAGAGGTCACTGATAAAACTGGTAACACATTTTTGCTTGCAAATAAAGGTTGCAAAGGTGTAGAACTTTTCTACATTATCATCACTTGTGTTGAACAAAATGGGGACAATTGTTAAAAATGCTATACAAATAAATTTGAATAGCATTTTTAACAATTATCTTAAAACAGCTTTGCAGAACAAAAGAAACATTAATAAAAAAGTTTATTATAGAAAGATTAATATAGATCAAAAAATATTAGTATTTGACTTGTATTAAATGTGATTTTTATTTATCCCCAATGAGCAATGAGCCTTAGGAGACTGAGGCAACAATCACATTTACTACTGGAATAACTACACAAGGTTACGTATGTAACCTGTTTCCCTGAAAAGGGAACGAGATGCTGTGTGAAGGCTTACACTACGGAAACACTACTTTGAGGAAGTTGTTTCTGAAGCTCACACAGCAATTTAATGGCTTGTATAGGAGAGGTGATGTAGGGAATTTGCGCCAGCTAGTATATCTACAGGCGTCTGCGTCACATTACTCCTGCTTCTATTTGTGTGGAAGTGCTAATAGATGCCCGGGGTGTAGCAAGCAATGCAGCATCTCGTTCCGGGTTGCATATATAAGTAGTTTCCTTTCGAGGGAACTGGACATTTGGTTAAGGCTGATGTTATTGCAATGTCAATACCCATGCCGCACACATTGGTCAATGACTGTGCCAGAGGTGGTAAGAGAGCACGAGCGGACTGGGAACAGAAGATCAATAGCCCTGAAGGACCTGGGACCCTGGTGTGTGGTCAAGGTCTAGGTTATAGAACCTAATAAAGGTGTGCCGAAAGGACCAGCCTGCCACAGCACAAATTTAATCAAGGGGCACACCCCTGGCACTGCACGAAGCAATACCCCTAGTGGAGTGAGCTCTGACACCTATAGGCGAAGCAAAACCCTGCGTCTTATAAGTGTGACGGAGTGGTAAATGGACGGAAAGCACAATATACAAACCTAAATATGTAAATGACAGACTACGCCACCCTGGGACTTTCACCCAGGGAAATATGAATCACCTCACAATACTATAAGGAGCACAAATTCGTTCTACCGATTAATAAATGAGCAGGAGACGTGGGTACAAAAATAGAATTTAATTTATTAACAACCCGTAAAATAAAGTTTCAGACTAAACAAAAAAAAAAGGAAAATCAAAAGCTCATGCAGGGCTGCAGCTGATCGGCACAGGACAGGCTGAAACAGAAGTAGGTTTAAATATCCACACCATGCATGTGCTCAATCACAACACACTCACTCAGTGCTCAGTGAAATTTCTGTCGGTGGTCACACAGCACACGGTGCACAGAAACACACTCGAAAAGAGGGAAAGTCAGGCCTCTCGGCCTTTTGGCCTACAGCTCCTACAGAGAGAGTACACAAAACAAAAGAAACAATACATGTTAAAATTGACAATGCTCAACCAAAGAAAACCAAATAAACAAAACAAAAAGAGTAAAGGTTTACAAAACCCAGGAGGAAGTATAAACCAATCCAAGAAAATATATAAATTAGATATCAGGACAAAGCAATTAAATGAAGTAACAAAATAACCAATTACCACACTGACTTCAGCAAAAAGGCTTCCTACCTCAAGGTAGGATTTAGAGCACAGTAACAGTGTCAGAAAGAAAGTAACAGTGTGGCTATAAATCAAGAAACAAAACCGAAACCAAAAATAAACAGTTACCAAAGAGAGCAATTTAGCGAGGAGCAAAGCAATTTAACACAAAACACCAAAAAATTAACACGGAACAAAACAGCAGCGTTGTCCCGGGAACAAGGTGCAGCATCAACTGCACATACAGCAGGAATTCCCCGGAACCTAACAGAAAATATTATGCACATTAAGTAAGTGCATTTAAAAAAACACAAATTCTAAAACCCGCAGAAAAACCCCTAAATAACATGCTAGTGCATACTGGAGAAGTAGCCGTCTGCCACACCAAATCACAGATACAGTACTGGTTCAGTAATAAACCGGATATGGATGAGCATCGGGTGACGAAATAACACTGACTGGGGAAATAAAGCAATTAACACTACACCCCCGGCATTTAACCTAGCGTCTCACATAAAAATAGATAAAACAAACTCACATACCTGGGGGTAGACAGTCTGTCACAACAGAGATTGTTTTTGACCCTTTTCTTTCCGTTGCGAAACACTACAATGAAGCATACGTGCGGCATTAGCCTATTGTACGACCACAACAAAACAGCGTAGCCATGCTGCTAACAGCCTCTTACCTCCCAGGCAACTAAAAGTAACTGGAACAAAGCTGAACCGCCGTGCAGCTAGCCGCACCATTAACACCCAGCGGCCTCTGTTGAAGCACGGAACCGGAAACCGGAAGAGCACCTCAAAATGACGCGCATTCAATCACCATGAACCGGACACCCTCCTTTATACGCCACGGCGCTCTCCGATAGGCTATTACTACCTGACGTCACAACAGTAAACTATCCTGCCACAATCTACCCCCTACTTTGTATCGTCGCCCCGGCGATAAACCACATACTTTAAGAATGTAATTAATCCCATGGTCTAAAGAGCACAAATATCCCATTCGAAATAGATTCTTGTGGGGCCACCACCCCACTACTTACTTCCCCTGCTGCTCGTGGGAGATGATGAACATTGGAGTGCTGGCCCGCTGTAGCTCTCCTGGTCCTTCGCAGTGCTGTCCCATTACCATCGGACCGAGTCGGGGACACTGACCCAGATGGAAGACTGGTCCCTACTGAACATGACTGACTCGGGGCTTCTGAGGCCCTAGACCCTGTGCTGGAAGGTATTCATGCAACCTGAGAGACCGGCAAAACAGAGACTAAATCTCTGGGAACAGATCTAGGCGGAACTTGGAGGGTTTCGGGCACTACCACCCACACCTCCCCGTCAGCTGTCTCATCCTCGTCCAAGGGCAACACTTCTTCAGGCGGGAGGTCATCGGGGGGAGCATGGACTGGAGCATCCCTACGGATCCTGGTTTTTAACAGGGAGCGATGTACATGCTTTACTTTACTCAGTTCATCAACTGGAGCAATCGTGTAAACAGCACCACCCTCTTTAGGAGCCTTCAGCACTTGGTACACCACGGGGCTCCACAGATCCTGGATCTTATGGCGACCCCTCGTGCCCAGCTCCCGAAGGTAAACCAACTGCCCCTCCGTCAGTGGTGTAGACCGAATGTGCTGATCATGATGGAACTTGCGTCGTTCTGCAACAGTCTTCGACCTCTCACGTGCACCCTCAAACGCGACATGGAGCCTCCTTTGATGTTCCAGAACCCACTCATGGGTATAACCCAACACAGGCTCCTGTACTCTACCCAACAGAAAGTCGAATGGGAGCCGTGGTTCTTGTCCAAACATTAAAAAATGTGGAGACTCCCCAGTCGCTTGATGTGGAGTGGTGTTATAAAAGAAGAGCACCTGAGGGAGGCAGGACACCCAGTCCCTCTTCCTAGTCACAGGCAAAGTGCGGAGGAGGTTATGCAGAGTTCTATTAAAACGCTCACACTGGCCATTGCCGGCGGGATGATACGGAGTAGTGCGAGACTTTTCAACCTTGTACAGGTTACAGAGCTGCCGAATAAGAGAGGACTCAAAATTGCGACCCTGATCGGAATGAATCCGACCAGGGACCCCAAACTTATAAAACCACTCCACAACAAGCACCTGGGCCACTGTCTCAGCCCGTTGGTCCCGAGTAGGAACAGCCAGAGTGTATTTGGTAAAAACATCGGTCATGACCAGGATATTTTCCAACCCTGCACAAGAAGGCTCAAGCACGGTAAAATCAATTGCCAGTATTTCATTCGGCCTTGAGGCCATTAAATGGCCCATAAAACTCCGTGCCATGGGCTGTACGGTTTTAGCGGACTGACACCTTTCGCACTCCTGGCACCACTGCATTATCTCATTGGACATACCTGGCCAGTAACATCGCTGGCGTACCAGCTCTGTGGTGCGCTCAATACCCTGATGCCCATGCTCCTGATGAAGCTGTGTCAGAACCTCAGATTTTAAAACAGCAGGCAAAACCAACTGGAGGACCTCCTCCCCCCCATCAGGGCGGAACACACGGCGGTAGAGCAACCCATCCCTCTCTACCAAGCGATCCCACTGGCGGAGCAAGATTAAACTGGCCTTAGACAACCGTCTACGTTCCTCCACTCCAGGGTATGACTTTTTCTTCCAACATGACCAAACCTCCTCAATAACTGGGTCTGCTGTTTGCAGTGTACCCAAGTCCACTGCAGAGTGACTCGGCAAAACAGTAACCACTGCTTGCGTCGCTTGAAAGATGGACTCCACACCCCCAGTTTGCTTAACAGAGAGGGGAATTTCAGTACCTGGAAGTAAACTTTCCACCACACTATGGTCCGTTGGGTGCTGCCTCGACAGGGCATCTGCATTTTTGTTACTTCTGCCTGAGCGATATTTCACCTCAAAATCAAAAGCAGCAAGTTGCGCTGCCCAGCGCTGCTCGGTTGCCCCAAGTTTTGCTGTCTTCAAGTGGCTAAGAGGGTTGTTGTCGGTAAAGACCACGCATTTATGTCCCAGCAAATACTCCCGAAATTTCTCAGTCATGGCCCACTTGAGCGCCAAGAACTCTAATTTCATCGAGCTATAGTTAGACATATTGCGCTCAGTGGGCCTAAGACTGCGGCTAGCATAGGCGATAGGCCGCACCTTACCTCCTTGTTCTTGGGAAAGAACTGCCCCTAACCCACTATAGCTGGCGTCCACCTCCACAACAAAAGGCAGGGAAAAATCGGCATAGGCAAGAACAGGGGCAGTGGTCAATTTACCTTTTAATGCCTCAAAACTACGCTGGCAAGATTCAGTCCAGGCACTAACAAAACACTGCTCCCCTCGTTTCCTAGATCTATTACCTGCCAACTCATCCACCAGCTTATGCAGAGGGGCTGCCATCTTAGCAAACCCCTCTACAAACCGGCGGTAGTAACTGGCAAAGCCAAGAAAAGACCGCACCTCTGAAACACTAGTTGGGGTCCGCCACTGCGCCACTACCTCAATCTTACTTGGGTCTGTTGCAACCCCATGAGATGACACCACATGTCCCAAATATTTTACCTCAGGTTGAAAGAATGCACACTTTCCTAACTTCGCCTTAAGGCCCTGATTACCTAGCCAGCTCAAGACCATTTCCAACCGCTCCAAATGTTGGTCCACTGAGGAAGAAAACACCACAATGTCATCTAAATACAGGAGTAGAGACTGACATTGTTGGTCACCAAACAACCTCTCCATCAACCGCTGAAAGGTACTAGGAGCGTTACAAAGTCCAAATGGCATTCGATTCCACTCGAATAAGCCAAAAGGGGTACAAAAAGCAGTCTTGGGCCGGTCAACCTCTGTGACAGGGACCTGATTGTACCCACTGGCCAAATCCATAGTGGAGAACCAGCGGGCCCCTGCCAAGGCATCCAATGACTCATCGATGCGAGGCAAAGGGAAAGCGTCCTTTCTAGTTTTAGAATTCAATTGACGATAGTCTACACACATTCGTAGACTACCATCTTTCTTCTTAACCAAAACAATGGGAGAGGCATAAGGACTGCAACTCTCCCTGATTACTTGTGCCTCCAGCAGTTGATTAATATGCGCCTTTACCACCTCATACTCTGAAGGAGGTATCCGCCGATAACGTTGTCGGACAGGGGCATTATCTAGGAGGGGAATATCATGTGACAGGAGAGTAGTACACCCCAAATCTGCATCATGAGCTGCAAACACAAACTGGTACGTCTGAAGCAGGGCCCGAACCCGAGATTGATCTTCCCCCGACAGAACGGACAGATTGATAGCGCTAATCTGCTCCTGCACTGTAGAACCTGTCGAAGAAGCCTGTGAACTAACAGTAGCTGTCATTGATCTCCCTTCAGAAATACCTTCTGGCAAGCTGATGATAAACACACTATTTAGGGTGCCTAATGATGCCTTAGGATACAGTACAACATCAGTAGTACCTACATTCACCACTGGTATATACACAGTGCCCCGGGTCACTTGAACGAGTGCAGGGGAAGCCAATAAGCCTGCAGGTAGGCCTGATTCAGGGGGTTCAAACAATAATGTACCACCAGAGTAGCTTTCTGAACAAGTGGCTGCTACGAGCTTCATTGTTCCACCAGCAACCCGACAAACCCCACGCACCCGCACCCGCACCTGACCCACGCGATCAACAGAGGACTGGGTGTTAACTTGACGACAATGCTGTAATGCCTGTATAACAAAACTAGGCGCCTGCAACACAGCAGGTGAATCAAAAAGAGTCGCCCCATGCTGCCCGGTAAGTTCCTGGTAGCAACGACTAAGGACATTCATCCCTAAAACACCAGGGGCATGTACAGCCGCCCTATCAGGAACATCCCGGACAACAAGCACCCCGCAATTTGACACCAATTTGCCACAGAGCTCCACATCGAGTTCCATGTAACCAATATAGGGAATCGCGAGACCATTAGCAGCAGTTAATCGCAACCACTGACAAGACTTAAGTCGCTCCTGCCCCCATGATTCAAAATGTTCAAGGAACCAGCTCTCAGTAATGGTAGACACCATAGACCCAGTGTCTATCAAGCAGGGCACTTTGACCCCCCCAATCAGAACATTAAGATGAGGACAAGCTGACACTAAACGAGATACTGAACTAGGGCTGCGTACGATATCTGAGCCGAAAGGCTCCCCAACCGAGCTGTGGCTCTGCAGCTCGGTGGGGGCTAGTTTTCCGACGGCTGTGTAGGACGAGGCTGCCTACCCCCAGTTGAAGATGGAACGGTGGTGGACAAATGTGAGCGAGGAGGGACTCGTTCCCCATCGCACTCCCGAGCAAAATGACCAGGCTGTTGACATCTTCTACAAACTACAGGGCCATAACGTGGGGATTGACTACGTGAATGAGGGGCTTGTAAACGAGCAAAACCTTGGGTAAGCTGATTTAGCTGCTCCTGTTGTAGCTTTAACATCTCCCTCAATTCAGCTAACTCAGATTTGGAAGGAGAGCTGGCCACACCTACCCGTGACTCACTCTGCACGGCATATTGAATCCCATAAGCCAATGGAAAAGATTGACTACGGCCCCTTGCACCCCCGGGCATTCCCTCCCGTTCCCATCGAATGGCCTCACTGCGAACCTCCAAAAGTGTAGAAGTAGGCTGACGACGGACTAACTGTTTAAGCTCGCGACGAAGACTAATATCAAGAACATGCTCGACAAACTGATCACGTAACAAAACTTCTGCATTTGGTATGGCATGGGGCGCCTGCTGCTTCACTTTCTCTAGGAGGCCCATCAGGGCGAGGGAGAATTCCAATAGGGTCTCCCCCTCCTGCTGCCCCCTAGAGAAAAAGGCCTGCTGCAGAGCTACATAAGACAAAGAACACCCATACAACTCTCTCAAAACCTGAATTATCTGGTCCGGATCTCCCCGTTCTGCATCAGAACGGTACCGAATCTCATCCCGTGCCTCCCCCTCTAGATGGTCAACAAGGAAAAAGGCTTGATCAGCCGTAGACAAATGACGAGCACGCATACATGCTTGGGCCTCCTCAACCCATTCGCAAATAGCAATGCCTGCCCGGCCACTAAACTTCGGACATTTCCTATCCCTGGGCACAAAAACAATTCTCTCAGTTACCAATGCACCAGGACCAACAGGTTGATGTGTAGTGGAAGGTGTCGTAGTAGCCATAAGAGGGGCCTGTTCTTGTCTAAGTCTTTCGTTATCGGCCCTCAATTGGGCTACAAGCTCCCTAAGCTCCTGCACATCATCCATAGCTGGTTAAATATGTAACACTCACTGCTAGACCAAGTAGAAAAATAGGCCAGGGGAGGGCACCAAGCCAACTCAAGGGAGAGATGAAAGAAAGTCCTCAAAGGATATACACTGCTGTTTTGTTCCTAAAGATGGCGTAAAAAAAAAAAAAAAAAAAAAAAAATAAAAAAAAAACAAACCACAAAACACCACAAAAATGCAACTCAATTCTAAACGAACCCACGTCCCTGCTCAAAAGTAGATCCTGCCGACTACGCCAGAATGTGACGGAGTGGTAAATGGACGGAAAGCACAATATACAAACCTAAATATGTAAATGACAGACTACGCCACCCTGGGACTTTCACCCAGGGAAATATGAATCACCTCACAATACTATAAGGAGCACAAATTCGTTCTACCGATTAATAAATGAGCAGGAGACGTGGGTACAAAAATAGAATTTAATTTATTAACAACCCGTAAAATAAAGTTTCAGACTAAACAAAAAAAAAGGAAAATCAAAAGCTCATGCAGGGCTGCAGCTGATCGGCACAGGACAGGCTGAAACAGAAGTAGGTTTAAATATCCACACCATGCATGTGCTCAATCACAACACACTCACTCAGTGCTCAGTGAAATTTCTGTCGGTGGTCACACAGCACACGGTGCACAGAAACACACTCGAAAAGAGGGAAAGTCAGGCCTCTCGGCCTTTTGGCCTACAGCTCCTACAGAGAGAGTACACAAAACAAAAGAAACAATACATGTTAAAATTGACAATGCTCAACCAAAGAAAACCAAATAAACAAAACAAAAAGAGTAAAGGTTTACAAAACCCAGGAGGAAGTATAAACCAATCCAAGAAAATATATAAATTAGATATCAGGACAAAGCAATTAAATGAAGTAACAAAATAACTAATTACCACACTGACTTCAGCAAAAAGGCTTCCTACCTCAAGGTAGGATTTAGAGCACAGTAACAGTGTCAGAAAGAAAGTAACAGTGTGGCTATAAATCAAGAAACAAAACCGAAACCAAAAATAAACAGTTACCAAAGAGAGCAATTTAGCGAGGAGCAAAGCAATTTAACACAAAACACCAAAAAATTAACACGGAACAAAACAGCAGCGTTGTCCCGGGAACAAGGTGCAGCATCAACTGCACATACAGCAGGAATTCCCCGGAACCTAACAGAAAATATTATGCACATTAAGTAAGTGCATTTAAAAAAACACAAATTCTAAAACCCGCAGAAAAACCCCTAAATAACATGCTAGTGCATACCGGAGAAGTAGCCGTCTGCCACACCAAATCACAGATACAGTACTGGTTCAGTAATAAACCGGATATGGATGAGCATCGGGTGACGAAATAACACTGACTGGGGAAATAAAGCAATTAACACTACACCCCCGGCATTTAACCTAGCGTCTCACATAAAAATAGATAAAACAAACTCACATACCTGGGGGTAGACAGTCTGTCACAACAGAGATTGTTTTTGACCCTTTTCTTTCCGTTGCGAAACACTACAATGAAGCATACGTGCGGCATTAGCCTATTGTACGACCACAACAAAACAGCGTAGCCATGCTGCTAACAGCCTCTTACCTCCCAGGCAACTAAAAGTAACTGGAACAAAGCTGAACCGCCGTGCAGCTAGCCGCACCATTAACACCCAGCGGCCTCTGTTGAAGCACGGAACCGGAAACCGGAAGAGCACCTCAAAATGACGCACATTCAATCACCATGAACCGGACACCCTCCTTTATACGCCGCGGCGCTCTCCGATAGGCTATTGCTACCTGACGTCACAACAGTAAACTATCCTGCCACATAAGCCTGTGTAATTAATGGTGCTTGCAAAACAACATTCTTATTATCCTGCCGGACAAAACTTCGCCCAGCTCCTTTAGGACCTTACTCCGGACAAAGTTTTATTTCAGTAGCAACTTTTGTCCAAAAGTATTGGCACCCCACCGGGTATTCACGTGATGTCACGTGTAGCCCCGCCCCCAAAATAAACGAAATCAAAAAGTTAGCACAACATGGACATGTCATATATCAAAACACTCAGCCCGATGAGGGGAAATGACGTCACGTGTAGCCCCGCCCCCAAAATAAGCGAAAGCAAAAAGTTAGCACAACATGGACATGTCATATATCAAAACACTGAGCACGATGAGGGGAACTTGCCATGTGCAAGCACCATTCACATTTTCTTCAGGGAATGTACATTCTAGTTGTCTATACTACCCAGTGTGCCAGCTGCTTGGAGACTGGATTATCCCTATTCTGGGTGCCAAAGAGGACAATGAAATCATTTTTACACATAAGTCTCTTGACATTTTCTAGTTTTTTTAAGACTATTAATAGACCCTCCACCCAAAAAAACAGCTTTTTTTTTTTTTTTTTACCAAATTATGGGTTTAGCTTATAGTTTTCTTACTCTATTGCTATATATATACACACACATATATATATATATATATATATATATATATATATATATATATATATATATATATATATATATATATATACGTATATATATATACGTATATATATATATATATATATATATACGTATATATATATATATATATATATATATATATATATATACGTATATATATATATATACGTATATATATATATATATATATATATATATATATATATATATACGTATATATATATATATATATATATATATATATATATATATATATATATATATATACGTATATATATATATTGTTTCTGTTTCACAGTTCCCTGCTGTCCTATTCCTGCAACCTGGCGACTCATTACATATCACATGCAGCTACCATGACAAAAATTATGACAATTATACTGGTATCAGCATGTTAACCAGCAAAGTCTCCAGCTAATTAGGGGTTCCTGAACTTCAAGAGTCCTGAAATAGACAAAAAGGGGTTCAACATTTCAGGAGATGCAGAGAAGGAAGGTTATCTCTTGGCACAGTCTGTGACAGCATACTACAGTGCTTTGTATTTCTGTGCAGTGAGTAACACAGTGCTAAATAAACACCAAACCATGCACTGAAATCCCCCGCCTTTCTCATGTGACAACTTCCTGTGTTATATCATGATGCATTTACACCTGTACTGAGGATATACAGAGGATATACTATCAAAAGGCAGGGGGAGTCAGTGATATTTGATAAGTTCACAAACCATTAGTTAAAAACCTGAGTACAGCCTGGATAGAATGAAGAACACTTGAAAAATGGCAACAATTATAGTCTCATGTATCATTCTTATCAGTCTTAAAGGTAAGCATGATTTCAAAAATGACTCAGTATATTAACTTTGTTCTAACTTCTTTTATCGAAGATACACATTTCTCTTTTTTACCATAGCCACAGTTATCTCTTCCCTCAACATCCAGCAATTACCACAGCATCTATTAATAACACCTGAGCAGAGGGAAGTGAAGCTCAGCTGCCAACATGGTGATAGCAGCTATATGTTCATGTACTGGTATCAGCAAAAAACAGTCAGTGACTCCATTGAGCTCATTGGAGTGCTCCAGTACCAACGATTCACTCCTGAGGAGAAGTTTAAACCACGATTCAACATTTCAGGACACTCCACAGGGGATGCATTTCTGCTTATATCCAGTGTAACTCCTGAGGACAGTGCAGTATATTTCTGTGCTGCTAGTAAGCACAGTCACACACCTTCCCTTTCTGTTTAACAAAAACCTTCACTCCAAACACCTGCAAAGATCTGTTCTGTGATTACTGCTGTTTGTAATAGGACACATTATAGGAAGTGTACAGTAGAGGTCACTGATAAAACTGGTAACATATTGAAGTTACATGATTCTATACTTGTGAGAATTCCCATAAAATTCAATGAATTCAATATTGCTCATCAGTCACTTGACTTTTTCTAGTGTGTTTATGACTAATAATAGACTGAATATGCCATAAAAACATCCAAATAATATATATTTTACAGTGTTTTGAGCTTACTGTATAGTTTCCTTACTATATTGTTAAATATATGATATAGTTAATGGACTGTTATATAGTCTATGGCTTGTATTTATTGTATCTATAATATAATTAGTAACATCAGGACAGGAAAAATGAAAACATTTATTTTATTTTGCATTAACTGGAATTTTTCTACATGATCTTCATTTCACTCAACACAAATGTTCCTGCATCTAATGAAAGTCAAATATTCCAAAAGAACAGTTTCAATTATTTTTCATGTTGTATTTAAGGTTTTCATTTCGCTTACACTGGTCTATTTTAATAACAATAAAGCCTACTGGATGTGAATTGCCTGCTTCTATTTGAATAACTTCATTAGCTAACACTTAAGCAACTGTCTAGTTATTCCTTTAGAGGGCAGTAAAGAGAAATTAAACTGAATAAATAGTGTTGATTGTCAGACTTATTCACAATATTTACAAAGTGGAAGCCTGAAGAACACTTGACAAGATGGCTAAAATTGTCTCAATTATAATTCTTATCAATCTTAAAGGTAAGCATGATTACCAAAATAGCTCATATAAAAGCATTGTTCTTCTATTGAATATACACAACACTATATATATATCCACAGTTATCTCTTCCCTCAACATCCAGCAATCACCAGAACATCTACTAACAACACCTGACCAGAGGGAAGTGAAGC
Organism: Tachysurus vachellii; assembly: GCF_030014155.1. Taxonomy (NCBI): domain Eukaryota; kingdom Metazoa; phylum Chordata; class Actinopteri; order Siluriformes; family Bagridae; genus Tachysurus; species Tachysurus vachellii. The sequence continues at coordinate 9,552,821 of NC_083469.1, forward strand.
TCAGCTGCCGGCATGGTGATACCAACTATCCCTACATGTACTGGTATCAACAAAAAACAGTCGGTGACTCCATTGAGCTTATTGGAATGCTTTATTATAAAAGCTTCACTCCTGAGGAGAAGTTTAAAACACAATTCAACGTTTCAGGACACACCACAGGGGATGCGTTTTTGCTTATATCCAGTGTAACCCCTGAGGACAGTGCAGTATATTTCTGTGCTGCTAGTAACCACAGTCACACACCTTCCCTTTCTGTTTAACAAAAAGCTTCACACCAAACACCTGCAAATAAGATCTGTTCTGTGATTACTGCTGTTTGTAATAGGACACATTATAGGAAGTGTACAGTAGAGTTCACTGATAAAACTGGTAACATATTGAAGTTACATGATTCTATACTTGTGAGAATTCCCATAAAATTCAATGAATTCAATATTGCTCATCAGTCACTTGACATTTTCTAGTGTGTTTATGACTAAAAATTGACTGAATATGCTATAAAAACATCCAAAAAATATATATTTTACAGTGTTTTGAGCTTACTGTGTAGTTTCCTTACTATTAGCTAACACTTAAGCAACTGTCTTGTTATTCCATTAGAGGGCAGTAAAGAGAAATTAAACTGAATAAATAGTGTTGATTGTCAGACTTATGCACAATATTTACAAAGTGGAAGACTGAAGAACACTTGACAAGATGGCTAAAATTGTCTCAATTATAATTCTTATCAATCTTAAAGGTAAGTATGATTACCAAAATAGCTCATATAAAAGTCATGTTCTTCAATTGAATAGACACATCACTGTATATCATATATATCCACAGTTATCTCTTCCCTCAACATCCAGCAATCACCAGAACATCTACTAACAACACCTGACCAGAGGGAAGTGAAGCTCAGCTGCCGGCATGGTGATACCAACTATCCCTACATGTACTGGTATCAACAAAAAACAGTCGGTGACTCCATTGAGCTTATTGGAATGCTTCATAATGAAAGATTCACTCCTGAGGAGAAGTTTAAAGCACAATTCAACATTTCAGGACACTCTAAGGGAGATGCATTTCTACTCATATCCAGAGTAACTCCTGAGGACAGTGCAGTATATTTCTGTGCTGCTAGTAAGCACAGTCACACACCTTCCCTTTCTGTTTAACAAAAAGCTTTACACCAAACACCTGCAAATAAGATCTGTTCTGTGATTACTGCTGTTTGTAATAGGACGCATTATAGGAAGTGTACAGTAGAGGTCACTGATAAAACTGGTAACATGGTAAAGATGGAAAGATCTTTTCAGGTGGTACACACATGAGTCAAGTGAAGTGGAGTGAAGAAGCTTTTATTGTCATTTTATCCATATATACCTGATGCAGTACATAGTGAAACAAATCAGGGTTTTTACAAGATCATGGTGCTACATAAAACAACACAGAGCTACATACTGTATACAACACAGACTAAAAAGAAGTTTTCTTTTTAAAAGTGCCTTGTGTGCAACTTAGTGCTAACAGTGTGAGACCAAAGACTGTGCAAACAGACAACATAGAGCTAAGGACTAAAAGTAAGTTGTCCTAACCACATAAAGTGCATGGTGTGCTACCTAGTGTAAACAGTGCAAGACATAGGACAGTGCAAAAAGACAATGCAACGCTACAAGATAGATTAGCATAGCACTGACCAGTGTGCGTTCTGTATATTGTACAGTAAAGTGTCCAAAAAAGAGGTTTGTAAACAAAGGCGGTTCTTGCAAACATATATACACTTATGTTAATGCAGCAGTTTGAGGTATTGAATTGTGGCGTTCTAAACAGCATCTTAGCAATAAAGTCTTGCTGAATTATGTGTGTTTGTTTGGTAACAGTTCAGTTCTGGTTCTTAAAAAGTTTGATAGCTTGAGGGAAGAAATTATTGCACAGTCTGGTTGCAGGGGTCCAAATGCTTCGGTAACTTTTACCAGATGGAAGGAGGGTGAAGAGTGTGTGTGTGTGGGGGGTCATCCACAATGCTGTTGGCTTTGTGGATGCAGCATGTGGTGTAAATGTTCTTGATAGAGGGGAGAGAGACTCCAAAGATCTTAGCTGTCCTCACTATCCGCTACAGGGTCTTGAGATCTGAGATTTTGCAATTCCTAAACCAGGTAGTGATGCAGCTGCTCAGGATGCTTTCAGTGGTCCCTCAGTAGAACACGTTCAGAATGGTGGGAGTGAAATGGCCTTTCATCAGCCTTTAGTAGGAAGTAGAAACGCTGTTGGGCTTTCTTGCTGATGGAGCTGGTGTTGAGTGACCTGGACCAGAAGTTCTGTGCCAGATAATCACCATGGAATTTTGTGCTCTTGACAATTTCCATGGAGGATCCGTCGATGTTCAGTGGAGAATAGTCACTCTGTGCTCTCCTGAAATCAACAACCATCTCTTAAGTTTTGTCAATGTTCAGAGACAGGTTGCTGGCTCTACACCAGGCAGTTAGCTGTTGCACCTCCTCTCTGAATGATGAATCATTGTTCTTGCTGATGAGATCCACCCCGGGTCATCGGCAAAGTTGATGATGTGGTCCAAGCTGTGCATTGATACACAGACATGAGTCAGCAGAGAGAACAGCAGTGGGCTGAGCACGCAGCCCTGAGGGGCTCCAGTGCTCAGTTTGGTGGTGCTGGAGATGCTGTTTACGATCCGGCCTGAGTGAGGTCTCGCAGTCAGGAAGTCCTGGATCCAATTGCAGAGGGAGGTGTTTAGGACCAGCAGGCTCAGCCTCTCAGTCAGGTGGTGAGGGATGATTGTGTTGAGTGCTGAACTTAAGTCTATAAACATCATTCATACAAATATGTCTTTATTGTGTAAAGGGGCCAAATGGAGGGTCTTGGCAATAGTATCATCTGTGGAGCAGTTTGGACGATACTAAAATTACAGAGGGTCCAGTGAGAGTGGTAGCTGGGTCATGATGTGCCGCATGACAAGCTTCTCAAAGCACTTCAGCAGGATGGCTGTGAGTGTGACAGGACGATAGTCATTAAGGCAGGACGCTGTAGATTTCTTTGGCATGAGGACGATGGTGGTTGTCGTAAGGCATGTATGAACAACAGCGCTTCTCAGGGAAATGTTGATGATGTCAGTGAAGACATCCAGTAGCTGTTCTGCACGTTCCCTGAGCATGGTCTTGGAGACAGTAACGTCATCAATGCACTTGCCAATGTAGCTGGTCACTGATGCCGTGTACTCTTCCAAGTTTCAGTAGTTGAATCATTGTTGGTTGCAGCCTCCCTGATCATGTTCCAGTTAGTGCGCCCAAAACAATGCTGAAGAACAGAGGTGGCTCCTGCTCGCCAGGTTTTCTCCTGCTTCAGAACTGGTTTAGAGTGTCTGACGAGCAGCCTGTTAGCTGGAATTACCATTACAGAGATTTGGTCTGAGTAGTCGAGCTTGGAGCGAGGCGCCACATGATACGTGCGGGGCATGTTTGTGTAAACAAACAGCTTGTTTTCCCCTCTCGTTGCATAGTCTTCATGCTAATGGAATTTAGGGAGCATTAATTTGAGATTTGCCTGGTTTGACTCTCCGGCGATAATAAACAGTCCGTCGAGGTGAGCATTCTGTAGATCGCCAATAGCTCTATAGAGTTCACATAGTGCCTTCTTAGAACATGATCTACACTTTTAATCTTCATTCATAATAAAATAAAGGTAATCAATGACATCAGGAAAGGAAAAATGAAAACCTTTCTTCCTTTTTATTTTTTTATTTTTGTTTTTTTGTTTTTTATTAATTTTTAATTTTGTATTGTTTTTTTTTTTTCAAATAAATGTCACAAATATGTAGAATTTTCTACATAAACTCAATGTGTATTTAATTTCATCTAATGAGTTTAAGCAACTTTCTTGTTAATCCCTTAGAGGGCAGTAAAGAGAAATGAAACTGAATAAAAAGTGTTGATTGTCAGACTTATGCACAATATTTGAAGCCTGAAGAACACTTGACGAGATGGCTAAAATTGTCTTAATTGTATTTCTTATCAATCTTAAAGGTAAGCATGATTACCAAAATCGCTCATATAAAAGCATTGTTCTTCTATTGAATATACACATCACTATACAGTATATCATATATATATATATCCACAGTTATCTCTTCCCTCAACATCCAGCAATCACCAGAACATCTACTAACAACACCTGACCAGAGGGAAGTGAAGCTCAGCTGCCGGCATGGTGATACCAGCTATCCCTACATGTACTGGTATCAACAAAAAACAGTCGGTGACTCCATTGAGCTTATTGGAGTGCTTCATTATGACAGATTCACTCCTGAGGAGAAGTTTAAAGCACAATTTAACGCTTCAGGACACTCTAAGGAAGATGCATTTCTGCTTATATCCAGCGTAACTCCTGAGGACAGTGCAGTATATTTCTGTGCTGCTAGTAAGCACAGTCACACACCTTCCCTTTCTGTTTAACAAAAAGCTTCACACCAAACACCTGCAAATAAGATCTGTTCTGTGATTACTGCGTCTGTAATAGGAGGTGTTACCGGAAGTATACAGTAGAGGTCACTGATAAAACTGGTAACGTGGTAAAGATGTAAAGATCTTTTCAGGTGGTACACACATGAGTCAAGTGAAGTGGAGTGAAGAAGCTTTTATTGTCATGTTATCCATATATACCTGATGCAGTACATAGTGAAATAAATCAGGGTTCTTACAGGATCATGGTGCTACATAAAACAACACAGAGCTACATAAAACAACACAGAGCTAAGGACTAAAAGTAAGTTATCTAAACCACATAAAGTGCATGGTGTGCTACCTAGTGTAAACAGTGCAAGACATAGGACAGTGCAAAAAGACAATGCAACACTACAGGATAGATTAGCATAGCATTGACCAGTGTGCGTTCTGTATATTGTACAGTAAAGTGTCCAAAAAAAGGTTTGTAAACAAAGACGGTTCTTGCAAACATATATACACTTATGTTAATGCAGCAGTTTGACGTATTGAATTGTGGCATTCTAAACAGCATCTTAGCAATAAAGTCTTGCTGAATTATGTGTGTGTTTGTTTGGTAACAGTTCAGTTCTGGTTCTTGAGAAGTCTGATAGCTTGAGGGAAGAAATTTTTGCACAGTCTGGTTGCAAGGGTCCAAATGCTTCAGTACATTTTACCAGATGGTGGGAGGGTGAAGAGGGTGTGTGTTGGGTCATCCACAATGCTATTGGCTTTGTGGATGCAGCATGTGGTGTACTGTAAATGTTCTTGATAGAGGGGAGAGAGCCTCCAAATATCTTCTCAGCTTTCCTCACTATCCGCTACAGTGTCTTGAGATCTGAGATAGTGCATTTCCTAAACCAGGTAATGATGCAGCTGCTCAGGATGCTTTCAGTGGTCCCTCAGTAGAACATGTTCAGAATGGGGGAGTGAGATGGGTTTTCATCAGCCTTTAGTAGGAAGTAGAAACGCTGTTGGGCTTTCTTGCTGATGGAGCTGGTGTTGAGTGACCTGGACCAGAAGTTCTGGGCCAGATAATCACCATGCAATTTTGTGCTCTTGACAATTTTTATGGAGGATCCGTCGATGTTCAGTGGAAAAAATAGTCACTCTGTGCTCTCCTGAAATCCTGTTCTCCTCCAAGTTGGTTGAATCATTGTTGGTTGCAGCCTCCCTGGTCATGTTCCAGTTAGTGCACCCAAAACAATGCTGAAGAGCTGGTTTAGAGTGTCTGAAGAGCAGCCTGTTAGCTGGAATTACCATTACAGAGATTTGGTCTGAGTAGTCGAGGTTGGAGCGAGGCGCCACATGATACGTGCGGGGCATGTTTGTGTAAACAAGATTATTTGCATAGTCTTCACACTGATGGGATTTACAGTAGGGAGCACTAATTTGCATGGTTTGACTCTCCGGCAATAATAAACAGTCCGTCAGGGTGAGCATTCTGTAGATCGCCAATAGCTCTATAGAGTTCACATACAGTAGTGCCTTCTTAGAACATGATCTACACTTTTAATCATTCATAATAAAATAAAGGTAATCAATGACATTAAAACCTTCCTTTTATTTTTTATTTTTATTAATTTTTACATTATGTTTCATATTTTTCATCATTTTTTGCATTGTTTTTTCAAATAAAAGTCACAAAGATGTAGAATTTTTCTACATAAACTCAATGTGTATTTAATAGGGATGAGCGAGTACAGCATTATCTGTATCTGTATCTGTTAACCATATGAATTATCAGTATCTGTATCTGTACTCAGAGTGGGTGGGGCCTAATCCGGAAGTAGGCGGGGTTTGTCTTGAAATGGGCGGGGCTTTAACTGGTAATAATTAATTTGGTAATAAAAATAACCATGTCTGAACGAACCCACGTTTACCAGAACTCTACTGGTTAGTAAGTACGTATTATTAACGTTACAACCCGAAGTAAAAAGCTGAAGAAACCCTAAATGTTAACGGAAAAGACCCGCGAACCCCAGTGACTGAGGGAGAGACAGAGAGCTGTTCTGTGTGTGACTGTGAGTGAGCAGAGCGAGACACAACAACACAATACATCTGTATGTGTGTAGGGGAGGGGCGCTGTGACTAGCCTATCACAGAACGCTGACACAATCAGCTACCCAATGAGGCTTTTCATTCAATCCTAGCACAGATATTGACTCGTATTACTCGTATTATGCTCGTACTCGGCAGAAGTGCTTTATCCGTACCGGATACTCGTTTCAGCTGAGTATCCGGCTCATCTCTAGTATTTAATTTAATACAAGTTGTTCTAGCATCGGGAGGGCACGGTGGCTTAGTGGTTAGCACGTTTGCCTCACACCTCCAGGATTGGGGGTTCGATTCCCGCCTCCACCTTGTGTGTGTGGAGTTTGCATGTTCTCCCTGTGCCTCGGGGTTTTCCTCCGGGTACTCCGGTTTCCTCCCCCGGTCCAAAGACATGGTAGGTTGATTGGCATCTCTGGAAAATTGTCAGTAGTGTGTGAGTGATTTGGAGTGTGTGTGTGTGCCCTGCGATGGGTTGGCACTCCGTCCAGGGTGTATCCTGCCTTGATGCCCGATGACGCCTGAGATAGGCACAGGCTCCCCGTGACCCGAGAAGTTCGGATAAGCAGTAGAAAATGAATGAATGAATGTTCTAGCATCTAATGAGTTTAAGCAACTTCCTTGTTATTCCCTTAGAGGGCAGTAAAGAGAAATTAAACTGAATAAAAAGTGTTGATTGTCAGACTTATGCACAATATATCCACTTCCATAATAAGTGGAAGCCTGAAGAACACTTGACAAGATGGCTAAAATTGTCTCAATTATAATTCTTATCAATCTTAAAGGTAAGCATGATTACCAAAATCGCTCATATAAAAAACTTGTTCTAACTTCTTCTATTAAATATACACATCTTTTTTTTTATACATATAGCCGCAGTTATCTCTTCCCTCAACATCCAGCAATCACCACAACATCTACTATTAACACCTAAGCAGAGGGAAGTGAAGCTCAGCTGCAGGCATGGTGATGGCAACTATCCCTACATGTACTGGTATCAACAAAAAACAGTTGGTGACTCCATTGAGCTTATTGGAATGCTTCTGTATGAAAACCCCACTCCTGAGGAGAAGTTTAAACCACGATTCAACGTTTCAGGACACTCCACAGGGGATGCATTTCTGCTTATATCCAGTGTAACTCCTGAGGACAGTGCAGTATATTTCTGTGCTGCTAGTAAGCACAGTCACACACCTTCCCTTTCTGTGTTGTATAAAGTACTAGAAAGCAAAACTTGAGTAAAAGTACAAGTATCGTACTAGAAAAAGACTTTGGTAGAAGTGAAAGTTACCTTTTAGTATAGTACTCAAGTAAAAGTCTTAAAGTATCTGATATATACTGTACTTAAGTATCAAAAGTAATTTTCTGATATTTAATGTACTTAATTATTTGAAGTAAAAGTAACAAAGTAAAATTTCAGTGATTTTCGGTAGGCATAAGAGGCACTTCATCCAGTAGGAAGAATCTTTCATTCTAATGTACAGAAACATTTCTTGCAAATATGGCCACGAGTGTATAACGTTATCTTCTTCACCCTGTTCACCGAGTTCACCACTAGCGTCGGGATGGTCGTCTCAGACGGGGCGGCCAACCCGGGGCCCCCAAGCCGCATGCGGCTCTTTGCCCGGTTTCATGGCGGCTCTTACGTTCATATCGAAGTTTTTTTTGAAGTTGTATTTGTGTCTTTTTAATGTGCGTGTTCGCTTCGCTTGAGTTCAATACAGTATTTTCGTCAAACGCGCATGTGAGTGGGATGAAAATACCTCAAAATTTCCCAGTAGGAGCAAGATCATTTGAGTAAACATTTTGTGTCAAGTTCGCTCTAAAAATGGCAGGAAAAAAAAGGTGATGATCATGTGTGCCCATGTGTATGATGTGGCTCTTTGCGGTAACACAGTAAAAAATGTGGCTCTTGGTCTCTGACTGGTTGGCCACCCCTGGTTTATGATAACGGGAGGTCCTCCAGCAGGTGCTTCCGCCTCCTTTTGGCAACATTATGCTGAAATAGAGCGTGCGGAGCTGCGCAATGCAATCCAGGAGCAGTGCCAAACCTCCCTTATTGCAGTCGCACACATTTCTTCTGATTTTATTTTGTAGTAACGAGTAACAAAGATGCTTAGTGGAAATATAGTGGAGTAAAAGTATACATTTTATCTAGGAAATGTAGTGGAGTAAAAGTATACATTTTATCTAGGAAATGTAGTGGAGTAAAAGTGAAAGTTGACATAAATTTAAATAGCGAAGTAAGGTACAGTACAGATACGTGAAATTTCTACTTAAGTACAGTAATGAAGTATTTGTACTCCGTTACATTACAACACTGCGATTATGCTGTATTATAAAATACTCTATATTGTTTATCATATAGTTTATAGGATGCTATACAGTCTTTGTCCTGCATTATTGCATTTATTTGCTGTCACTGTGTTATTTGTTACTGCATGATGGTTAGGGACCTACCAGGTTGAGCCAAATGATAAAGATTTTTGCAATTATCTGTTGTTTATTTCAAATAGGATGCATATCATTCAAAAAGTTCCAGTATCTTATGAGTGTCAAGAATATTTAGTAATTTATGTTGCATATAAGGTTTTCATTTCTCTCACACTCCTAGGAAGTGTACACTCGTGAGAATTCACAATAAATTAAACTCAATCATTTGAAGTCACTATACATGTTCTGTTGTGCTTAGGACTATTAATAGACTATTAATGTTCCATAAAGGCTGAAATCATCCTTCACCCCTTCTGCGGATAATTATGTTTATGCTTCCGGTGTAGCTGTGTAGTAGTGTTTTGTAATGTTTACCATGTTGTCTGTTTACTGAATTGTTTATCATTTAGTTTATAGGTTATTGTATAGTCTATGCCTGTATTTATGTCTAAACAACATTGCTTATTTGACACGACTTGATTAGCTACATTTACTAAAATTTACACAACAATCGATTTATTCCATTAGAGGGCAGTAAAGAGAGATGACACTGTATAAACTGTGCTGATTGTCAAACTTATGCAAACTATTTCCAGACTGGAAGATCACACTGAGCTGTAAATTGCCTTTTCAAAATGATGCATGTGATTATACTCAGAATTAAATTTCTGATCTTTCAAACGATCTTTCTGACATCATTAACAGGTGAGATATTGTGCTGCTATATAACAAGACACATGTTCAGCTCAAAGATATAATTTTGTTTGTTATGATCTGTTTGTATACCTTTACACGTAACTTTTTTTTTTTCTCAAAAGCATCAGTATTGAGTAAAGCTGTTCTCCAGACTCCACATGATCTACTGAAAAATCTAGAGGATACCGCTGTGCTTCACTGCTCTCATAACATAACAGACTATAACCGTATACTTTGGTACAAGATGAGCAGCTCTGGGAGTGAGATGAAATATCTTGGGAATCTTTTCCTGGAAACTCCAAACTCTGAGGACATGAGGATTAACCTGTCTGGGGATGGAAAGTCTAAAGGATCAATGAGTATTCCCGAGCTGTCTTTAGAAGATAGTGCAGTTTATTTCTGTGCAGCATATTTACACAGTGCTTCTCACCTGATGTGACCACAGTGCAAAAACCCCTCCTTACACTCCGCCTTGAAGTATAGAAGGCATTTCATGAACACAAAGGGGAGAGAGGATTTGGGTGCTAACTTTTGTTACTGATTACAACAGAAATTTAAATAGGTTTCATTTTTTTCTGATTTTTTTAGATTCTACAGCTTATATTTTGCAAACAAATATTAGTTTATAACTCAGGATGGAACTTCATTTGCTGATTTTTCATATTGTGTTGCTCTGGATAACAGGTAACAATTTCACACCAAGATGCAATAATGTAATTAAAGTCTTTTTCAAATCTGACCAAAAGTTTTAGATCATCTAAGAATATATGTACTGTATGATCTTTTTAATATAACATTCTATTCATTTGTTCTCCTTTTCAGATCCTTCATTAAGCAGCAAAATCATTCAGACTTCTGATGTGATCGAAAATCCAGGAAATAACGTGAACCTCAGTTGCACACATTCATACAAGGATTATTTTTACCTTTATTGGTACCAACAAACAAGACAGGACACATCACTGAAGCTTACAGGATACCTCTACACAACCACCTTAAATAAAGAGACAGACTATGAGAAGCGCTTTCATATTTATGGAGATGCAAAAAGTGAAGGGACCCTGCAGATCTCCAACCTTAATTCACATGACAGTGCAGTGTATTTCTGTGCTGTGAGAGAAAGCACAGTGCTCAGCTTATCTGCTACCTACTTCAAAAACTCACTGTAGTCATGCATGTATACTCTCTGCACAGCTCCATCTGCTACTGTGGTGATGCTCTGCTGCAGAAAGCAGGAGCAACAATTAATCTCTGACTTTAATGTAATATTCCCTGAAATTATTATGCTGTGTTTAATATGACATTGTTATTTTCTGATATGCTGTATGAGTGTCCTGGAGGTGTGTCTGGTATATGCCAAAAGTATCATATTGCAATAAATAGACATTTTCCTTTCTCTTTTCTATGTTTTTTTTTCTTTTGCTAAATCCTTCCAATAGCACTGCATGTGCAGTGTTCCATGTTCTTGTTTTCTATCTTGCTTATTATGATAACTTCATTGAAGTTTCCTTGCCTAGTCTAGGCTAGTGAAATTGTGTCCCACTGTTATGTTATACAGATATCTGCTAACTTAGTACATAAGATATTGGGCTACTAAAGGTTGTGAGTTCAAATCCCAGGTCTACAAAGGGTTCGCTGCTGTGCCCTTGAGCAAGGCCCTTAACCCACAATTGTCTAAAAATAGTATAAAATATAAGTCGCCATGGATATGGGCGTCTTCAAAATGCTGTAAATGTGTATCTAGAGCACTTATTGACAAAAGCTTTTTATGCCTGTCCCATTTGACTCTTCCCTTCACCTTGAAATATATTAATTTTCAACAAAATCATATCATGTTTATTTTAGTTTATTTACATCTCACAACTGAAATATCCTTTTCCACGAATCATCTATAATATGGAATATTACATTTCCCTGCCAGTAATTAAAAAAAATCAAAAGATTAAATTATAATGTGCTGTAAAAACTAGAATATATTAAAGAAATGACTGACTAATAAAAGCTGGGTGTTTAATAAAGACAATAAAATAAAAACATTTGCTGTTTCTGTTTCTAAATAACATTTGTTGCTATCAAATATTTGTCAACTGGTGTTACAAAGCTTTTTTTTAGAAGATTAATCTCCTATTAAGTTTCATTTAATTGACTAACACCTGAAGTAACATTGTGCTTACAACTGTAAATGTAGAAATAGTGGTGAGCCATTAGGGGGTGATATAACTCAAGAGGTTTTAGTTAGATCATAAGGTTTTGGAGAGAAAATTGTTGACTCCTTCCTACAGCTTTTGTCACTCTGTTTCATTCTCAAGAAATGAAGGATGTTAGGTTTGGTGTTCTCTTTCTTCTTTCTCCTCGATCTCTTATCCAGTACGGTACCAAGACTTTTGAAATGTGTAATATTTTAATCTCTTAATATTTCTGAATATATTTTTGCTTTATTTTGCTTTTTGTTTATCTACAGGTCTTTCAGACTGTGTCCAAGTTGAGCAGCCATCAAACCTGATAGCACGTCTCACAGATAATGTTACATTCTCCTGTAAACATGATGACAACAATTTAGATATCATGCTTTGGTATCAGCGAAGGAAAAACAGCACAGCTTTAGCTTTGATCAGTCATAACTATGCCACAGCAAGACCGACCTATGAGGCTGGATACACAACACGGTTCAAACACAACAGGATTGGCACAGTAACTGGAGATCTGACCATCTCTGATCTCAACCTGTCAGATTCTGCTGTATATTATTGCGCTGTCAAACCACACAGTGCTTCTGTCTCATCACCTGTCTGACTTAAAACCAAAAGAGCATACAGGAAGTTCACACCACAGCACATCAGTTCACTGATACACATCACATAATGCATTCCATCATAGACAAATAGGCAAGTCTCTTCTGAACTAATCTGAGATCAACATGACTGAATGTCTCTATACATTATTATTGAATTCACTGAATGGTATGCAAATGTAAATTACTTACAAAATATTAAATTAAATATACAACAAATGATACAGATATTTAGTTAATTTTATAATCATCCTGTGTCTCTTTTAGGTGCCTGTAACTGTGTGCTGATCATTCAGTGACCTAAATATATCTCCAGTTTTTAAAGTGCGTCAGTGGACATGCATTGTTACCAGATTAGCAGTACGCTTACTGGTACCAACAAATCAAAGTCAAAAAGCCAGTGCTTCATATTTAGCTCATAATCCCAGCTATGAGGTATTGGAAAGGATTTCAAGGTTTGGGGTCCAGAGAGAAAGAAGTGGTCGACTGAAACAGGATGCTGAAGAAGACAGTTATGTGGTTTACCTTTGAGCTGCTCATTTTCACTCTGCCTGGATGCTGATAATCTGTGGGACAAAAACATACTGGAGGGTAGACAGAGCTGACTCAGCTACATCTATGTTAGCTTCAGAGTGTTGATTTTATTTTGTTTGTTTTGCTTTGCTTTATAAATTTTAACTGAATATCTGCTGGGAAATGATATCCAATTGCTCTAACATGATTCTTACAATTGTAACGAATTGGGAAACTGGCCAGAATTGAGGGCATGATAGATAAATCCAAGGACAAGTAAAAATTTTCTAGATTGCAGGAGACCTAAGACCTGGATGGAGGTTCACCTACCAACATAACAACAATCCTAAGAACATTGGCAAAGCCATAACAACATATTCAGATGGTTTATCTAGAGATTGCGCTATTTGAGAATCACTGACTTGAGAATTAAGAACTGTTCACTGTTCAACAGTCTTCATCCAATCTGACAAATCTTGGAGAGTCACTGACATGCTATAGAATGCATAGCATTGGTTTGAGTGAATCCGGTGGAATAGGCCATACTTCTTGCTTTGTGTTTTTGTTTTTTAAGTATATTTTGTCAGACAAATAAATTAAACAATTCATATTTTTCTACATAAGGTTGAAAAGAAGGTGTAATATGCAGCCATAACCCCAGGAACCTTCCCAGAACCATTTAAATCACAGAGTGTTTTGCCAGTAGGAGGAGATGTCTACGGCTGCAAACCTCCCAGAATCCTTTCTGCTCACTCTGATGCTCAGTCACTCTAAACCGCTCTGTTTCTAATAATATAAAGGCCGTTAGTATCTGATTAAGTCTCTCACTTTAGATGTGCATCAGAAAGATGTATGCATCTGTTTCTAAGTTGTGCCTGTTCATCTATGTCTTTACAGGTAATTACCTTAATTTTAGCTACTTAAAAAAAATCTAAAATACTATGTTATTTTATGTGTTGATATTGGAATTATGGTGCTTATGTTTAAACTGACATAATATATTTGTTTCTATTACAGGAAGGTCAAACTGTGCTAATGTTCTACAGAGTTCTTCACTACTTGTGAATAAAATGGAGAATGTAACAATTCAGTGTAGCCATGATGACAGCAGCTTACGCGTTATGTTATGGTATCAGCAAAAGATTGACAGTAGAATGGCACTGATTGGATATATCTATGCCACAAATGATCCAAGCTATGAGGATGAATTTAAAGACAGATTCCAGCAGAGCAAAGAGAGCACAACAAAAGGAAATCTTACCATCATTAATGTACTTGAATCAGACTCTGCTGTGTATTACTGTGCTGCACGTGAGCACAGTGCTTCAGATACATATCATCTCCTTACTCAAAACCCCAAACCCCCAGCAATATACAGTAAACAGTGCCTCTGCATTAAAGTAAACTTTTGTCTGTCTAATGTTTTATCTAATGAGGTTATACTAAAATTTGGTGTTTGCTATTTAAAAAAAAAAACAAAAAAAACAAACAAACAAAAAAAAAAAAAAAAACTATCAACCTGTTGGCATGACCAGTAAACAAATAGCACAAATCTAACCATAATGAGCGTTGTTAAAATCTAGGAAACAGCATCCTATGGGCATGGATTTACTGGTCTGCCGAGTCGCAAAACACATTGTGCACCTAATAAAGTGTCTTAAAATTGTACTGACATATAGCCTACTGAAATATGACCTACTGTATAATAGCTTGCATACATAAAGGCAGATTTGCATGCATACTAAGGTGTGCTCTGTAAGAGCTTCAATTCACCTCACTTTACAATTTACAGCTCTTCACATTTGATGCCTATACCTACCGCTAGTACCCTTGTTGTCTCACTAATACTAATACTTCACTATCCCATTATATCCCATCCCATCACTATCCCACTATCCCATATTCCATTACATCTTTCCTACCAATTATAATTGTATATAACTGCACATACATCTATCTGTCTCTATCTATCTGTCTGTCTGTCTGTCTGTCTGTCTGTCTGTCTGTCTGTGACTAGAAGCAAAGGGCTAAAAACATTTGCATGAGGAGCCAGTAGGGGTTGATGTAACTACTGTAGGTAGTTACATCAAACGATTTGTTGAGGCCATAAGATAACTGTTTTTCCTTCCTTCAGCTCTTTTGCAATCACTCTGACTTCTTAGAAAGATGTGGGTTTGGGCTTGCAGGCTCTGCATTCTTCTCACTTTGTTATCCAGTATGATATAAATTTGACTTTCATAACCTTTCAAAAGTCATATTTTACTTATTTTCTCGTATTACTCTCATGTATTTTTTTTTCTTCTGTTTATTTTTCTTTTTTTACAGGTCTGACAGACTGTGTCCAAATTGAGCAACCATCAGATCTGATCACAATCCTCAAGGATAATGTTAAAATCTCCTGTAAACATGAAGACAATACTTTAGATGTCATGTTATGGTATCAACGACGGAAAGAAAGCACAGCTTTGGCTTTGATCGGCTATAGTTATGCTACACTTCCACCGAATAATGAGGCTGAATTTCCAGAAACACAATTTAAACAGAACAGGATTAATACAGTATCTGGAGATCTGACCATCTCTAATCTCAACCTGTCTGATTCTGCTGTGTATTACTGCGCTGCCAGAATACACAGTGCTTCTGGTTCATCACCTGCCTGACTAAAAACCTGAAAAAGCATACAGGAAGTTCAGTCTGCAGCACTTCAGCTCACTAATACACATCACGTGGCTTGTACAAATACAGTAGAAGTGAAGATAAACCGATCAAGAGGCGCATGAAGTGCAAGTTTATTCTGAACCAAGTCGAGATCAACATGACTGGAACTCTCTCGTACATAGTCTTGTTCATTTTTCTCAAAGGTATGCAACTCTAAAAGGCTTGTAAAATATTCAATCAAATGTAGGTGTTATATTACAGATACTTAATTCTAGTTATAATCTTATCTTTTATAGGTTCCTGTAAGGGTGTGTTGATCACTCAATGGCCTAAATATATCTCCAGTTTTAAAAACACCTCAGTGGACATGCACTGTTACCAAAATGAAACAGACTACGACTACACTTACTGGTATAGACAAATCAGCAATGAGCTAGTGCTTATAGCCAGATCTGTAGCTGGCAGCCACAACCAAGAGAAGGGGTACGAAAATGGCTACAAAGCCTGGGGAACAAAGAAGAAGTGGTCTCTGACAGTGGATGTTGAAGAGGACAGTGCTGCTGTTTACCTGTGTGCTGCTAGTCTCCACAGTGCATAATTACTGATAATCTGTGGTACAAAAACATACTGAAAGGCTGCCAGAGCTCACAGCTGACTCAACCACATCTGTGTTAATTTCAGCACAGTTTTACTGAATTCCTTTAGTTTGTTTCAATTTAGTGTTTATTCTAAACAGGATTGTGGGGAAGCAGGAGTCAGTCCCAGAGGACACTGGGCACAAGGTGGTGGATACACTGGACTGGGTGCCAATCCATTGCAGGCTATAATCACACACTCACACTCTGGACCGTTTAGAGATACCAATCAACACATGATTATGACTGGGGAGATCATGGAAATGTAAGACGTGTTTACAAACCACTAAGCTCACACATATGATGAGTTTAGGTAAAAACTGATTCATACTGAGTTATTTAATCTAGTTTAAGTAATAAATGATCTATACACAACATATACTCATATTGTTTAGGGTAAGACAGGATATGAAATCAGCACACTGGTGAACACTACAGCCAAACCCATTAAAAGTACTGATCATTCATTAATGATGTTCAATCCAGTCAATCCTATGGCAGCAACATGAGAAATAAATACAGAAACAAGTCAAGAGCTTCAGTTAAACTACACTTCAATTCCCAAAATGGGGTAAAAAGTGACTTCAGTTAGTAGTGTGCTTAAACACACTAGTTTATTATTTTATTTTATTTATTTATTTATTTTTTGATTAAATGTAACTATAAACAGTTAAAAGTATGAAGATCGAAGATCATGGAAAAGAAGTAGAGGTGCACAGTAGGTGTATCTAATCATTTCAAAATAAACTATAATGTTAAAGTTATAAATCTGCAACTATCCACACTCCTAAAACATATTTTAGATACAACCACAACCTCTGTGTTTTTTGCCGATAGGGGGATATATCTAGAGTAATACATGTGCTGGACCCACCCCAAAACATTATTGGGCTTTTTCAGTATTCACTCACTGTTATTCTAAGTCTCTTACTCAAGCTGTGCACCAGAAGGATGTATACAACTAGTATCTTTTGCTTGATCTCATTTTTGTTTATAGGTAGGACTCTAAAATATATTATTTTAAATTGTTAATATGTGCTATATTATTACATTGCTTTGACAAAATTAAAACTAAGTTGTTGTTTTTTTCTACAGGATGGACAAATTGTGCTAACGTTGAACAGAGTTCTTCATTCCTAGTCAATAAAGCCCAGAATGTAACGATTTATTGTAGCCATGATGATAACAATCTTGATATTATGTTATGGTATCAGCAAAAGATTGACAGTAGAATGGCACTGATTGGATATACCTATGGCATAAATGAGCCAAACGACGAGGTTGAATTTAAAGGCCGGTTCAAGCAGATCAGAGAGAGCACAACAAAAGGAAATCTTACCATCATTAATGTACTTGAATCAGACTCTGCTGTGTATTATTGTGCTGCGCGTGAGCACAGTGCTTCAGATACATATCATCTCCTTACTCAAAACCCCAAACACACAAACACTTCTGAACACAAACAGTGCCTCAGCTTCAACTATCAGCTGCATTTTACCAATGAAATCCATATGAGAAATTTTTGGGTCAGTTTGGGCCAGTAGGGGGAGATATTGTTTAATCTGGACTTTCTCTCTCTCTCTCTCTCTCTCTCTCTCTCTCTCTCTCTCTCTCTCTCTCTCTCTCTCTCTCTCTCTCTCTCTTTCTATCTCACCTTTTTTGCTTTTAGTCTTCATCATACAAGCAACTCAACCTCAACTCATTTTTATCTCCAGAAGGATGATTGCATTACTTACACCCTTGGCTTTTATATTATTGTTTTTTCAAGTATGAATCTCAATAGGAATGTTGTTGTGTATATATATTTATCCTTCAAATGTAATGTTGTTATTAATCAAATTTGCAATTAAAATGATTCTGTTATAATATTACTTTTATTTTAAACAGGATTGGTGACTAGTGAGGGGGGCACGGTGGCTTAGTGGTTAGCACGTTCGCCTCACACCTCCAGGGTCGGGGTTCGATTCCCGCCTCCACCTTGTGTGTGTGGAGTTTGCATGTTCTCCCCGTGCCTCGGGGGTTTCCTCCGGGTACTCTGGTTTCCTCCCCCGGTCCAAAGACATGCATGGTAGGTTGATTGGCATCTCTGGAAAATTGTCCCTAGTGCGTGAGTGAATGAGAGTGTGTGTGTGTACCCTGCGATGGGTTGGCACTCCGTCCAGGGTGTATCCTGCCTTGATGCCCGATGACGCCTGAGATAGGCACAGGCTCTCCGTGACCCGAGGTAGTTCGGACAAGCGGTAGAAGATGAATGAATGAATGAATTGTGAATAGTGTTGGCTGAGAGTACCAAACCAAAGATTCCATGTAGCCATAATGACAGAACATTAACCTTGATGCTTTGGTATCGCCAAGAAAGAGGCAGCAGCAATCTGATCAGCTACAGCTATAATGCTGGAACACTTTGTTATGAGCCTGGCTTCAGTAAGCAGTTTGAAATGACCAGGCAGGACATTTTATCTGGAGAGCTCTCCATCTCCAGCCCCAGCCCATCAGACTCTGCTGTTTATTACTCTACAGCCAGTATTCACAGTGCTACATTTCCAATCGCTTGCATACTAAAATACTTACAGAGACTTGTGTGTAATCTTACAGTTAGAGGCTGTTATTTGGCAGTTTGAAGATGGTTAGCCACAAACAGGTGCTCTGTATTATTAATAGTAGAAGATTATTTTTTAGTTTTAATCTTCTTTATCTGATATATTTTATACCATAACATTAAGGATGAAAACAAAATAATTTCCATGTGACCCCACTTTATCAAGGGACTCCAACTCCCAGATCTTTTCACGTAAAGATCTTATTTCTCAGAAGGCCAACAAGCTACAAGAATGGTAACAAATGTAATTGTTCAGTTGATCTTGTTACACTGCAATAACCAATAAAACTGTATTTGTATTCAAACTCAAGCCAGTTCACTGACAAATATTTTAATAATAATTTCACCTACACGTAACGTGTTACTCCACACAAAACATAATAAGAAAAAAAAAAACAATAAAGACACCTCATTGTCTCAGAACTTAAAATTAAAGTACTTTTAATTTGTCACTAGGGTGTTACCATTAAAATAGATTTTACAAGCTACATGATTTTTCATCTTTATCACTTTAGAGATTGTTTAAGGATGAGGCTTAGTTAATAAAGAGTGAAACAAACACAACTTAATGCCAACAGTGTTCACAGGACAGGCATGGCTCCGTCTGTTTTCAAACCTATGGCCTTGCTATGGCCTTGACCTTGACCCTAGGGTCCTTGACCCGGAATCAATTCCAAAATCTAATCAATTGATTTGCTAGTTACAATTAGAATTTCATACAAATTCTCCAAACATTTAAAAACTCAATTAATCGCATTAACAAAATATCTCAGAATGACACATGGACAACCATAATCTAATACCTCCACCAACTATCTAGTGGTTATGCTTTATATGAATGGTTTACTAAAGTAGTAAGCAATATAAATTATTAATATAAAGTATG
The DNA here is from genome assembly GCF_030014155.1 of Tachysurus vachellii. Lineage (NCBI taxonomy): Eukaryota > Metazoa > Chordata > Actinopteri > Siluriformes > Bagridae > Tachysurus > Tachysurus vachellii. Next base: position 9,572,559 of record NC_083469.1, read on the forward strand.
AATACATCGAGCAATACAAATGTGGCAATGATCTTTGTGGGAGCTTAAACACACCCCTCCCAACTCTAACTGTATGACTGCAGTCCGGTTGTGTGTATCATAGGAGGTGCTGTACATCAGCAGGATGTTCAGGCTTTTTGGATTCTGTGTTTTCTTCAGTGTGTTTTTTGGTAGGAAAAAATGTTTCTGTTTTAAAAATCTATTTGTACATTTAGATATATTTAATTTGTCTTTGGCTTCTTTAGACTTATTTGATTAAAATGCTCATTTGATAAATGGATGATGAATATATCTATATTTTTCTCAACAGGGAGGACAAGCTGTAAAGATGTCAAATTTCAACAGATCCCATCATTATTTGCCAAGGAAAAAGACAACATAACGATCCAGTGCAGTCATGATGACACTAGCTTACTGGTTATGCTGTGGTATCAGCAAAAAATTGACAGTACAGATTTTTCCCTCATCACATATGCCTATGGTACTAGTCAACCAAGCAACGAAGAAGGATTTAAAGATCGGTTCAGCTTGAGCAAAGAGAGTGCACAAAAAGGAACCCTGACTATCTCTAAACTCCTCCTGTCAGATTCTGCTGTTTATTACTGTGCTGCCAGTAAGCACAGTGCTGCACACTTATACACCAGCTATACTAAAACATCACACACACATTTTAACATACTACAGCAGCTTATATAATGCAATATATTCAAAATTGGGAAAATGTATTTTTATTGTACATGTTAGCATACATAAAATATCAGTGTAATATAAGGAATAACATAAATGTATGGAAATACAACATCAACATTTCACTGCATCATAGTGGTTTATTTTGATTGATTTATAACAGTACATATCTAACATTAATTACACTGACAATGCCATTTACATGTATACATACATATAAGTCAAAGATCATAAAACAAATACAGAACCGTTGTGAGATTTACAGGCAGCCTTTTACATCGCACAACCTTTGTGGATGAAAATAAAAACGATCTTAAGTTTATTGACTGTTGTTAAGGTTTCCCTAATAAATCTTCAGTTTAAATATAAATAGGTTTTGTTTGCCTCTTTGCAAGCATTGTCTATCGTTTAACATTAAAGATCTTTATTGGAATGGTTCTGGGGATTTCAGGTTCTGGTGATCATACTTGCAGCATTAATTACATTTGGGCAAAATTATATATTACAAGAACATAATAGAGGTCCTTTATGACTGGGCTGTACTGCTTAACATGGTGGGGGAACTGAAACACTGTATTTAGGATCATAGACAGAATTATATGTGAGATTTACATCAGTAAACAGGGATGTGGTAGCCTAGTGGTTAATGCATTGGATTAAAAGTTGGAAGGTTGTGAGCCCTTAATGCACAGTTGTGTAAAATGAGATCAATAATGTAAGTTGCTCTGGATAAGGCATCTGCTAAATGCTGAAAATGTAAGGTTATAGAATTTAGTTTATATAAAATATAAAGATTAGACAGTCATTGTTATCAAATGTTATCATTTAGAAATGGTGCATGTGTACTGACATTCAGATATTTAGGATTACTACAGTATATAGTTTAATTGAACCATGAGTGTTACACACTAGTAAACCATAAGGCCTTATTGCATTTACAGTATGGGGAAAGTTCTTTGAAACCAAATCAGGTATTTGGTAAGCAAAGAATATGATGTCTTTGTTATATGTCTCTAAGGATAATTTTAGATTTAAAGCAATAGGGGGAGATATTTCACAATCAGAAAAATTAGACAGACTCTTAAATGAAACCCAAGACACCACACCCACTTCCACTAGTAGCTGTGCAGCATGCAACAACTTTTCCAGACTCACTTAAGCTGTGCATCAGAAGGATGTATGGTTCTTGTGGGTTGTGTGTGTTCTTCATTTTGTTTTTTGGTAGGATATTTACTTAAATGAACTAAACAATAAATGAATAAATGCTGGCTCATACTGATTTTTTTATTTTTTTTATTATTAATTCTATAGACGTTATTGTGTGTTCTTTTTATAGCTTTGACAACTATATTTGTTTTTCAACAGGGAAGGCAAACTGTGTAACATTTCAACAGACACCATCGGTTATAGCCAAAGAAATGATCAATGTAACAATTCAATGTAGCCATGATGATAATAACTTACCTCGTATGTTTTGGTATCAGCAAAACAACCGTGGAGTAATGGAATTGATCGGATATACCATTTCAGAGATAAGTGATCCAAACTATGAAGACGGATTTAAAGATCGGTTCACACTGAGCAGACAAAGCACACTCGCAGGAAGTCTGACCATCTCTAATCTCCAGCAATCAGACTCTGCTGTTTATTATTGTGCAGCCAGTCAGCACAGTGCTGTATAGTCCCACACACACATTACTAAAACTTCACGCACACAAACACACCTGATGCTTTTTATCTGATGGTTGTACATTTAAACATCTGCTATTTTATATGGATATAGTGACTGAACACCACAAAGATTATTTGATCTTTGATCTCTTCAGCAACTGATGAACTTGACATCTATTAACATTTGTTCAAAAAGCTGTCAAAATGTCAGACTACATCAAGGTGTGCGTCCGATTGATGTATAGTACCTGTGTTAATTGGTAGGACATTTTCTATGCATATCACTGTGACCTTGAATAAGCTAATGCTGTAACTTAAGCTGAATGAATGAATCAATCAACTCATATTGACTTTTATTGAAAATATATTGTGAATGTTTTTTTTTTTTTAACAGGGAGGACAAACTGTGTAAAATTTCAACAGATTTCACCAATCTTAACCACTGAATCCAGCAATGTAACAATCCATTATAGACATGATGATAGTAACTTGTATATACTGCTATCAGCAAACCAGCCTTCAAGTTGGATGTGCCATGCAGCTGGTGTGCTAAAGTACGAGGATGGATTTCAAGATCGGTTCAAAGTGAGCAGGAAGACTGACCATATTATTGTGCAGACAGTCAGCACAGTGCTGTATATTCATACATTCATATGTAGTCTGACCATTCCTGATTACAGTTTGTATAATGAACTCATTCAACCATGAGCTTAATTAAAGCCAATCAGTCTTTTTGATGCAAGACATTTTGCAAGAGTGTTACAGGGAGAAAGTTAGAGACCTAAAAAATTGTAATGCTTTCATGATATTTCCTGGTTTATATGTAGAAGCTCAACATTCCCCGCCCCTTTGTAGAATAAAGTCTCATTTCAATGTGTTCACTCAAGCTGTGCCTTATGAAGATGGCTGGTTCTTGTGAACTTTTTGTGTTCTTCATTTTGTGTTTTGGTATGACTTTTTTAATGTTACATTATACTGACTATATTTAGAATTAAAATACGAATGTTTCATTTTTTCTTTTTTTCATCAGGGAGGGCAAACTGTGTCGATTTTCGTATGATCTCATCGCTCCTAATCAATGAAAAAAAAGAAGTAACAATTGAGTGCAGTCATGATGACAATAGCTTACTAACAATGTTGTGGTATCAGCAAAAAAGTAGCACAGTTATGGCACTGATTGGATATACTGCTGGACCAACGAGTAAAGCAAACCTCGAGGATGGATTTAAAGATCGATTCACACTGAGCAGAAAAACCACGACTGAAGGAAGTCTGACCATCTCTAAGCTCCTCCAGTCAGACTCTGCTGTTTATTACTGTGCAGCCAGTCAGCACGGTGCTGTATATTCCAACAAACACATTACTAAAACCTCAAATACACTGAAACACAAATGCAGCATCTGTTTCAACCTGAGGTTTTTGTTTAATCTGATGAGGCTTTATATTACCATCTGGTGTAAACCAAATAGTTTTAATTGTTATTTTGGATCTTTTCCCTTGGACATTTTATCTCTGTTTAATCTCCAAAGCTGAAATGTGTGACATGTAAAGGCTGTAGGTAATATTGGAGACTAACATCTCCCCGAGCTGGGTATTGACACTGGCCTCCATTTTCTGTGGTGCTGTCTCAATTTTCAGAGATACAAATACTGACACAAATAACAATGCTTTAATGTAACGTCATGTAAATGTCAGAAACATTTACGAGGCATCTGGATACTTATCAACACAGCAAACATGTCCTCATTACAAATAAATAAATGGCACTAAATGTCCATAATTTAGTACAGCATAAGAATTTGCTCTTAAAAACCAATCAATCCTCTAAATAAACACTTAATAATTAATATAATATCAATAATGCAATCTAGATCATTAGTTATATTGGAAATATAACCTACTAATACTAATAAAGATAAAGCATTCAGATAAATTACAAGAACCTTCGTTTACAACACTTTATTTGTGTACATTGTTTATAATCCGATATTTTTGCATAATGTACTGTATAATATTTAGAATGCACACAGGTCAGTGCTATTTTGTGTATCTGTCCTGTAGTGTTTTGTATTGTCTGCATGGTCTTTTGTCTCACACCGTTAGCACTAGGTTGCACACGAGACACTTTATGTGGTTAGGACAACTTACTTTTAGTCTGTGTTGTTTATGTAGCTCTATGTTGTTTTATGTAACACCATGATCCAGGAGAAACTCTGTTTTATTTCATTATGTACTCTGTCAGGTATATATAGTTGAAATTGCAATAAAAGCTTCTTGACCTGATTTGAATGACTCATTTTAACAAAAAAATCAGTTGTATTACTATTCAGTTGTATTCCCTCAACATTTATTGCTTTTAAAGGATTTCCTGGTTTAAATGTGGAAGCTGAACACACCCCTCCCCTCTGTATTAGTATAAAGACTCATGTCAATGTAAAAGTTGTGCCTCATAAGGATGGATGGTTCTTGTGAACTCTGTGTGTTCTTCATTTTGATTGTAGGTAGGATATTTTACAAATGTTCACATCACATTGACTTTTTGATTTGGAAACTTATTGAAGTTTCACAACTCTTTCTGTTGTTGTTTTTTTCAACAGGGAGTGTAAAGTGTATCAATTTCCAACAGAAGGCATCAATGCTAATCAATGAAACAGAGGATGCAGTTATTGATTGTAGACATGATGACAGTAGCATGAATAATATGTTATGGTATCAGCAAAAAAACATCACTGACATGAGTTTAATCGGTTATATCTATGGAGAAAAGGGGAGTCCAAACTATGAGGATGCATTTAAAAATGGGTTCACAATGAGCAGAAAGGGCATGACTGAAGGAAGCCTGACCATCTCTAATCTCCAGCTGTCAGATTCTGCTGTTTATTTCTGTGCAGCAAGTAAGCACAGTGCTCCACACATACACAACTGCCTTGCTAAAACCTCAAACCCTGCTTCAAACTGTGTATTACTCAAGACAGTTTAAATTGTAGGTGCTGATAACCAAACTATGGCATGATCAGAAGAGCTTATGAAGAATAAAACAGCAGATCTTGTACTTTTTTATCTTTCTTTTTATTTACTTTCTTGACATTAAAGGTCTTTATTGGAATGGTCCTGTGGATTTCAGGTTCTGGTGATCATACTTGCAGCATTAATGACATTACATTTTGGCAAAATTATATATTACAAGAACATACTGCAGGTCCTTTATGATTGGGCAAAGTTTACTGCTTAACATGGTGGGGGAACTGAAACACTGTAATTAGGATCATAGACAGAATTATATGTGAAATTTACATCAGTAAACAGGGATGTGGTAGCCTAGTGGTTAAGGCATTGGATTAAAAATTGGAAGGTTGTGAGTTTGAATCCCACTGAAACCAGGCTGCCACTGCTGGGCCCCTAAACAAGGCCCTTAATGCACAGTTGTGTAAAATAAGATCAATAATGTAAGTTGCGCTGGATAAGGCATCTGCTAAACGCTGGAAATATAAGGTTATACTGTAGAATTTAGTTTATATAAAATATAAAGATTAGACAGTCATCGTTATCAAATGTTATCATTTAGAAATGTTGCATGTGTACTGACATTCAGATATTTAGGATTACTATATAGTTTAATTGAACCATGAGTGTTACACACTGTAGTAAACCATAAGGCCTTATTGCAGTTATGGGGAAAATTCTTTGAAACCAAATCAGATATTTGGTAAGCAAAGAATATGATGTCTTTGTCACATGTCTCTAAGGATAATTTTAGATTTAAAGCAATAGGGGGAGATATTTCACAATCAGAAAAATTAGACAGACTCTCAAATGAAACCCAAGACACCACACCCACTTCCACTAGTAGCTGTGCAGCATGCAACAACTTTTCCAGACTCACTTAAGCTGTGCGTCAGAAGGATGTATGGTTCTTGTGGGTTGTGTGTGTTCTTCATTTTGTTTTTTGGTAGGATATTTACTTAAATGAACTAAACAATAAATGAATAAATGCTGGCTCATACTGATTTTTTCTTTTTTATTATTAATTCTATAGACGTTATTGTGTGTTCTTTTTATAGCTTTGACAACTATATTTGTTTTTCAACAGGAAAGGCAAACTGTGTAACATTTCAACAGACACCATCGGTTATAGCCAAAGAAATGAGCAACATAACAATCCAATGTAGCCATGATGATAATAACTTAGATCGTATGTATTGGTATCAGCAAAACAACCGTGGAGTAATGGGATTGATCGGATATACCATTTCAGCGATAAGTGATCCAAACTATGAAGACGGATTTAAAGATCGGTTCACACTGAGCAGACAAAGCACACTCGCAGGAAGTCTGACCATCTCTAATCTCCAGCAATCAGACTCTGCTGTTTATTATTGTGCAGCCAGTCAGCACAGTGCTGTATAGTCCCACACACACATTACTAAAACTTCACGCACACAAACACACCTGATGCTTTTTATCTGATGGTTGTACATTTAAACATCTGCTATTTTATATGGATATAGTGACTGAACACCACAAAGATTATTTGATCTTTGATCTCTTCAGCAACTGATGAACTTGACATCTATTAACATTTGTTCAAAAAGCTGTCAAAATGTCAGACTACAGAACATCAAGGTGTGCTTCCGATTGATGTAAAGTACCTGTGTTAATTGGTAGGACATTTTCTGAGCATATCACTGTGACCCTGAATAAGCTAATGCAGTAACTTAAGCTGAATGAATGAATCAATCAACTCATATTGACTTTTATTGAAAATATATTGTGAATGTTTTTTATTATTTTTTTTTTTGCTTTAACAGGGAGGACAAACTGTGTAAAATTTCAACAGATTTCACCAATCTTAACCACTGAATCCAGCGACGTAACAATCCATTATAGACATGATGATAGTAACTTGTATATACTGGTATCAGCAAACCAGCCTTCAAGTTGGATGTGCCATGCAGCTGGTGTGCTAAAGTACGAGGATGGATTTCAAGATCGGTTCAAAGTGAGCAGGAAGACTGACCATCTTATTGTGCAGACAGTCAGCACAGTGCTGTATATTCATACATTCATATGTAGTCTGACCATTCCTGATTACAGTTTGTATAATGAACTCATTCAACCATGAGCTTAATTAAAGCCAATCAGTCTTTTTGATGCAAGACATTTTGCAAGAGTGTTACAGGGAGAAAGTTAGAGACCTAAAAAATTGTAACGCGTTCATGATATTTCCTGGTTTATATGTAGAAGCTCAACATTCCCCGCCCCTTTGTAGAATAAAGTCTCATTTCAATGTGTTCACTCAAGCTGTGCCTTATGAAGATGGCTGGTTCTTGTGAACTTTTTGTGTTCTTCATTTTGTGTTTTGGTATGACTTTTTTAATGTTACATTATACTGACTATATTTAGAATTAAAATATTAATGTTTTATTTATTTATTTTTTTCATCAGGGAGGGCAAACTGTGTCAATTTTCGTATGATCTCATCGCTCCTAATCAATGAAAAAGAAGAAGTAACAATTGAGTGCAGTCATGATGACAATAGGTTACCAGCAATGTTGTGGTATCAGCAAAAAAGTAGCACAGTTATGGCACTGATTGGATATACTGCTGGACCAACGAGTAATGCAAACCTCGAGGATGGATTTAAAGATCGATTCACACTGAGCAGAAAAACCACGACTGAAGGAAGTCTGACCATCTCTAAGCTCCTCCAGTCAGACTCTGCTGTTTATTACTGTGCAGCCAGTTAGCACGGTGCTGTATATTCCAACAAACACATTACTAAAACCTCAAATACACTGAAACACAAATGCAGCATCTGTTTCAACCTGAGGTTTTTGTTTAATCTGATGAGGCTTTATATTACCATCTGGTGTAAACCAAATAGTTTTAATTGTTATTTTGGATCTTTTCCCTTGGACATTTTATCTCTGTTTAATCTCCAAAGCTGAAATGTGTGACATGTAAAGGCTGTAGGTAATATTGGAGACTAACATCTCCCCGAACTGGGTATTGACACTGGCCTCCATTTTCTGTGCTGCTGTCTCAATTTTCAGAGATACAAATACTGACACAAATAACAATGCTTTAATGTAACGTCATGTAAATTTCAGAAACATTCACGAGGCATCTGGATACTTATCAACACAGCAAACATGTCCTCATTACAAATAAATAAATGGCACTAAATGTCCATAATTTAGTACAGCATAAGAATTTGCTCTTAAAAACCAATCAATCCTCTAAATAAACACTTAATAATTAATATAATATCAATAATGCAATCTAGATCATTAGTTACATTGGAAATATAACCTACTAATACTAATAAAGATAAAGCATTCAGATAAATTACAAGAACCTTTGTTTACAACACTTTATTTGTGTACAATGTTTATAATCCGATATTTTTGCATAATGTACTGTATAATATTTAGAATGCACACAGGTCAGTGCTATTTTGTGTATCTGTCCTGTAGTGTTTTGTATTGTCTGTTTGCATGGTCTTTTGTCTCACACCGTTAGCACTAGGTTGCACACGAGGCACTTTATGTGGTTAGGACAACTTACTTTTAGTCTGTGTTGTTTATGTAGCTCTATGTTGTTTTATGTAACACCATGATCCAGGAGAAACTCTGTTTTATTTCATTATGTACTCTGTCAGGTATATATAGTTGAAATTGCAATAAAAGCTTCTTGACTTGATTTGAACGACTCATTTTAACAAAAAAATCAGTTGTATTACTATTCAGTTGTATTCCCTCAACATTTATTGCTTTTAAAGGATTTCCTGGTTTAAATGTGGAAGCTGAACACACCCCTCCCCTCTGTATTAGTATAAAGACTCATGTCAATGTAAAAGTTGTGCCTCATAAGGATGGATGGTTCTTGTGAACTCTGTGTGTTCTTCATTTTGATTGTAGGTAGGATATTTTACAAATGTTCACATCACATTGACTTTTTGATTTGGAAACTTATTGAAGTTTCACAACTCTTTCTGTTGTTGTTTTTTTCAACAGGGAGTGTAAAGTGTATCAATTTCCAACAGAAGGCATCAATGCTAATCAATGAAAAAGTGGATGTAGTTATTGACTGTAGACATGATGACAGTAGCATGAATTATATGTTATGGTATCAGCAAAAAAACATCACTGACATGAGTTTAATCGGTTATATCTATGGAGAAAAGGGGAGTCCAAACTATGAGGATGCATTTAAAAATCAGTTCACAATGAGCAGAAAGGGCATAACTGAAGGAAGCCTGACCATCTCTAATCTCCAGCTGTCAGATTCTGCTGTTTATTTCTGTGCAGCAAGTAAGCACAGTGCTCCACACGTACACAACTGCCTTGCTAAAACCTCAAACCCTGCTTCAAACTGTGTATTACTCAAGACAGTTTAAATTGTAGGTGCTGATAACCAAACTATGGCATGATCAGAAGAGCTTATGAAGAATAAAACAGCAGATCTTGTACTTTTTTATCTTTCTTTTTATTTACTTTCTTGACATTAAAGGTCTTTATTGGAATGGTCCTGTGGATTTCAGGTTCTGGTGATCATACTTGCAGCATTAATGACATTACATTTTGGCAAAATTATATATTACAAGAACATACTGCAGGTCCTTTATGATTGGGCAAAGTGTACTGCTTAACATGGTGGGGGAACTGAAACACTGTAATTAGGATCATAGACAGAATTATATGTGAAATTTACATCAGTAAACAGGGATGTGGTAGCCTAGTGGTTAAGGCATTGGATTAAAAATTGGAAGGTTGTGAGTTTGAATCCCACTGAAACCAGGCTGCCACTGCTGGGCCCCTAAACAAGGCCCTTAATGCACAGTTGTGTAAAATAAGATCAATAATGTAAGTTGCGCTGGATAAGGCATCTGCTAAACGCTGGAAATATAAGGTTATACTGTAGAATTTAGTTTATATAAAATATAAAGATTAGACAGTCATCGTTATCAAATGTTATCATTTAGAAATGTTGCATGTGTACTGACATTCAGATATTTAGGATTACTATATAGTTTAATTGAACCATGAGTGTTACACACTGTAGTAAACCATAAGGCCTTATTGCAGTTATGGGGAAAATTCTTTGAAACCAAATCAGATATTTGGTAAGCAAAGAATATGATGTCTTTGTCACATGTCTCTAAGGATAATTTTAGATTTAAAGCAATAGGGGGAGATATTTCACAATCAGAAAAATTAGACAGACTCTCAAATGAAACCCAAGACACCACACCCACTTCCACTAGTAGCTGTGCAGCATGCAACAACTTTTCCAGACTCACTTAAGCTGTGTGTCAGAAGGATGTATGGTTCTTGTGGGTTGTGTGTGTTCTTCATTTTGTTTTTTGGTAGGATATTTACTTAAATGAACTAAATAATAAATGAATAAATGCTGGCTCATACTGATTTTTTATTTTTTTATTATTAATTCTATAGACGTTATTGTGTGTTCTTTTTATAGCTTTGACAACTATATTTGTTTTTCAACAGGGAAGGCAAACTGTGTAACATTTCAACAGACACCATCGGTTATAGCCAAAGAAATGAGCAACATAACAATCCAATGTAGCCATGATGATAATAACTTAGATCGTATGTATTGGTATCAGCAAAACAACCGTGGAGTAATGGAATTGATCGGATATACATTTTCAGCGATAAGTGATCCAAACTATGAAGACGGATTTAAAGATCGGTTCACACTGAGCAGACAAAGCACACTCGCAGGAAGTCTGACCATCTCTAATCTCCAGCAATCAGACTCTGCTGTTTATTATTGTGCAGCCAGTCAGCACAGTGCTGTATAGTCCCACACACACATTACTAAAACTTCACACACACAAACACACCTGATGCTTTTTATCTGATGGTTGTACATTTAAACATCTGCTATTTTATATGGATATAGTGACTGAACACCACAAAGATTATTTGATCTTTGATCTCTTCAGCAACTGATGAACTTGACATCTATTAACATTTGTTCAAAAAGCTGTCAAAATGTCAGACTACATCAAGGTGTGCGTCCGATTGATGTAAAGTACCTGTGTTAATTGGTAGGACATTTTATGAGCATATCACTGTGACCCTGAATAAGCAAATGCAGTAACACAAGCTGAATTAATAAATCAATCAACTCATCATGACTTTTATTGAAAATATATTGTGAATGTTTTTTTTTTTTAACAGGGAGGACAAACTGTGTAAAATTTCAGCAGATTTCACCAATCTTAACCACTGAATCCAGCGATGTAACAATCCATTATAGACATGATGATAGTAACTTGTATATACTGGTATCAGCAAACCAGCCTTCAAGTTGGATGTGCCATTTATGCAGCTGGTGTGCTAAAGTACGAGGATGGATTTCAAGAACGGTTCAAAGTGAGCAGGAAGACTGACCATCTTATTGTGCAGACAGTCAGCACAGTGCTGTATATTCACACACACTCCTTACTAAAGCATTACATGTGCAAGAGGTTTGTTATCTGATGAGGTTTTATATTAACATCTGGTATTTTATATGGCTATGATGACTGATCTCCACTATGCCTATTTATGCTTTTAAAATATAAGCAAAAAACACTACAACATGGTCTTAACAGTTATTTTCAGGATTTTTTTGTAGTCTGACCATTCCTGATTACAGTTTGTATAATGAACTCATTCAACCATGAGCTTTATTAATGCCAATCAGTCTTTTTGATGCAAGACATTTTGCAAGAGTGTTACAGGGAGAAAGTTAGAGACCTAAAAAATTGTAATGCTTTCATGATATTTCCTGGTTTATATGTAGAAGCTCAACATTCCCCGCCCATTTGTACCAGAATAAAGTCTCATTTCAATGTGTTCACTCAAGCTGTGCCTTATGAAGATGTCTCATTCTCGTGATTTTTTTGTGTTCTTGTATGACTTTTTTAATTTTTCATTATACTGACTTTATTCAGAATTAAAATATTAATGTTTTATTTATTTATTTTTTTCATCAGGGAGGGCAAACTGTGTCAATTTTCGTATGATCTCATCGCTCCTAGTCAATGAAAAAAGAAGAAGTAACAATTGAGTGTCATGATGACAATAGCTTACCAGCAATGTTGTTGTAGCAGAGCGGTCGGGATGAAAAAAAAGAAAAGCAATGCGCGTGTGTACACTGATAAAAGTTTACACAACACTGCAAAAAGGCCCGTAAGGGCACCAAATTCGACTACGCCACCCCTTATAAGGACAGTCCCACAAGGACACAAGTTCGTTACCCAATAAGACTGAGCAGGAGACGAGGGCAAGAGAATAATAAAATGAAGCTTTATTATGACAGTTGTGCAAGATTAAGATTTTCAAAATGAATATAAAATCTTCCGTCACTTATACAAAAACAAAACAAAAAAACCATTCTTGTAATGACTAGGCCTCTCAGGGAGAAGAAGAAAATACCCAACCCAGCTACAGCACAGTGTCAAGCCACACCACTCACGTGTGAAAGGTTCACATCAACCACAGCACCCAATGCAAAAGTCACCCTGGATAGGTACATCAATCACTTCATTCCCCTCCAAAGACAACCCGCCCAGCACAAGTATATCAAAAGTAGATTAAACACAACAAAAGAATTAAATACAAAAAAAAATTAATATTACAAAACCAAAACAATAACAGAAATTCCTCTCAATTTGAATTAAATATACAATATAAATCAACAAAATAACAAAACTAATCAATATAAAACCCAAATAGCCCAGATTCAGAGAGAGCAAAAGACATACTGATTAGCAATATGAGCTGGTGTCAATTAACGATAGTTAATACATACAGATTTGCTATCACTAATACAAATTTTGTACATGTAGATTTAATGGGGCCTACTTCCATTCAGCCAGGACCAAGGGCAAACTAATATTAAATCACATCCATCAAATAACCAAACAAAATACACAGAGAGGATTATTAAGACAAATAACTACATTAAGTAAATAAAGAAACAAAACTAAGACATCGACAAAGTGACTCGCCATTCAACGCCTCAGCAGAGGGAAAAGTGAACATAAAACAAACGAAGATGCCGACTAAAATACCGGTACACGGCATGAAGCCTTGTTGTGCCGGGTTGGAGTCAGAACGACCCACGACAGTATTCTCAGAGGCAAAACAGCAGCGCAGTCATACCCATGGACTTAACCCTCTCATCCCTCAGAACGTGGTCGGACAACCAGATCACCCTGCTGAGCATGTAACAGTATGTTATTACAAATCAATAAATAAACCGCAACAAACAGGGACCAAAATAATACGTACCAGCGATTAGCAGTTTTAACTCACACTAAACGCAATCATCTTCACTAGATGGACTTTTCTGGTTCACAAACTGGATGCCAACACACACTGAGATAGCAGACTGCCCACACCAACAACAGCGGGACAATATTATCCTATAAGGTTAAACAGAGTACCTGAGTAAGGACGCATATAAAATTTGCCTTGTTACCACGCGATTACACACGCACATACCTGGGGAAAACATGAATGGGGTCCCACGAAAGGGCGGTGCCAGCAATGACGCATAGGCAGGTAACCCGAACCATGCCTTGATATAATTTATTTACTTATCACGTGACTGGACAAGCAATTTCTCTCATTCACTCTGCTACATTGTGGTATCAGCAAAAAAGTAGCACAGTTATGGCACTGATTGGATATACTGCTGGACCAACGAGTAATACAAACTACGAGGATGGATTTAAAGATCGATTCACACTGAGCAGAAAAACCACGACTGAAGGAAGTCTGACCATCTCTAAGCTCCTCCAGTCAGACTCTGCTGTTTATTACTGTGCAGCCAGTCAGCACGGTGCTGTATATTCCAACAAACACATTACTAAAACCTCAAATACACTGAAACACAAATGCAGCATCTGTTTCAACCTGAGGTTTTTGTTTAATCTGATGAGGCTTTATATTACCATCTGGTGTAAACCAAATAGTTTTAATTGTTATTTTGGATCTTTTCCCTTGGACATTTTATCTCTGTTTAATCTCCAAAGCTGAAATGTGTGACATGTAAAGGCTGTAGGTAATATTGGAGACTAACATCTCCCCGAGCTGGGTATTGACACTGGCCTCCATTTTCTGTGCTGCTGTCTCAATTTTCAGAGATACAAATACTGACACAAATAACAATGCTTTAATGTAACTTCATGTAAATGTCAGAAACATTCACGAGGCATCTGGATACTTATCAACACAGCAAACATGTCCTCATTACAAATAAATAAATAAATGGCACTAAATGTCCATAATTTAGTACAGCATAAGAATGTGCTCTTAAAAACCAATCAATCCTCTAAATAAACACTTAATAATTAATATAATATCAATAATGCAATCTAGATCATTAGTTACATTGGAAATATAACCTACTAATACTAATAAAGATAAAGCATTCAGATAAATTACAAGAACCTTCGTTTCCAACACTTTATTTGTGTACAATGTTTATTTTTGCATAATGTACTGTATAATATATAGAATGCACACAGGTCAGTGCTACTGTTTGCATGGTCTTTTGTCTCACACTGTTAGCACTAGGTTGCACACGAGGCATTTGATGTGGTTAGGAAAACTTCTTATTAGTCTGTGTTGTTTATGTAGCTCTATGTTGTTTTATGTAACACCATGATCCAGGAGAAACTCTGTTTTATTTCATTATGTACTCTGTCAGGTATATATAGTTGAAATGACAATAAAAGATTCTTGAGTTGATTTGAACGACTCATTTTAACAAAAAAAATCAGTTGTATTACTATTCAGTTGTATTCCCTCAACATTTATTGCTTTTGAAGGATTTCCTGGTTTAAATGTGGAAGCTGAACACACCCCTCCCCTCTGTATTAGTATAAAGACTCATGTCAATGTAAAAGTTGTGCCTCATAAGGATGGATGGTTCTTGTGAACTCTGTGTGTTCTTCATTTTGATTGTAGGTAGGATATTTTCCAAATGTTCACATCACATTGACTTTTTGATTTGGAAACTTATTGAAGTTTCACAACTCTTTCTGTTGTTGTTTTTTTCAACAGGGAGTGTAAAGTGTATCAATTTCCAACAGAAGGCATCAATGCTAATCAATGAAACAGAGGATGTAGTTATTGATTGTAGACATGATGACAGTAGCATGGTTACTATGTTATGGTATCAGCAAAAAAACATCACT
This sequence comes from Tachysurus vachellii, assembly GCF_030014155.1. Lineage (NCBI taxonomy): Eukaryota > Metazoa > Chordata > Actinopteri > Siluriformes > Bagridae > Tachysurus > Tachysurus vachellii. Next base: position 9,588,139 of record NC_083469.1, read on the forward strand.
GACATGAGTTTAATCGGTTATATCTATGGAGAAAAGGGGAGTCCAAACTATGAGGATGCATTTAAAAATGGGTTCACAATGAGCAGAAAGGGCATGACTGAAGGAAGCCTGACCATCTCTAATCTCCAGCTGTCAGATTCTGCTGTTTATTTCTGTGCAGCTTTTTTTACTTTTACTTCTGTGCAGCTTTTTTTTTACTTTTTTATCTTTCTTTTTATTTACTTTCTTGACATTAAAGGTCTTTATTGGAATGGTCCTGTGGATTTCAGGTTCTGGTGATCATACTTGCAGCATTAATGACATTACATTTTGGCAAAATTATATATTACAAGAACATACTGCAGGTCCTTTATGATTGGCCAAAGTGTACTGCTTAACATGGTGGGGGAACTGAAACACTGTAATTAGGATCATAGACAGAATTATATGTGAAATTTACATCAGTAAACAGGGATGTGGTAGCCTAGTGGTTAAGGCATTGGATTAAAAATTGGAAGGTTGTGAGTTTGAATCCCACTGAAACCAGGCCCTTAATGCACAGTTGTGTAAAATAAGATCAATAATGTAAGTTGCGCTGGATAAGGCATCTGCTAAACGCTGGAAATATAAGGTTATACTGTAGAATTTAGTTTATATAAAATATAAAGATTAGACAGTCATCGTTATCATATGTTCTCATTTAGAAATGTTGCATGTGTACTGACATTCAGATATTTAGGATTACTATATAGTTTAATTGAACCATGAGTGTTACACACTGTAGTAAACCATAAGGCCTTATTGCAGTTATGGGGAAAATTCTTTGAAACCAAATCAGATATTTGGTAAGCAAAGAATATGATGTCTTTGTTACATGTCTCTAAGGATAATTTTAAATTTAAAGCAATAGGGGGAGATATTTCACAATCAGAAAAATTAGACAGACTCTTAAATGAAACCCAAGACACCACACCCACTTCCACTAGTAGCTGTGCAGCATGCAACAACTTTTCCAGACTCACTTAAGCTGTGTGTCAGAAGGATGTATGGTTCTTGTGGGTTGTGTGTGTTCTTCATTTTGTTTTTTGGTAGGATATTTACTTAAATGAACTAAACAATAAATGAATAAATGCTGGCTCATACTGATTTTTTCTTTTTTATTATTAATTCTATAGACGTTATTGTGTGTTCTTTTTATAGCTTTGACAACTATATTTGTTTTTCAACAGGAAAGGCAAACTGTGTAACATTTCAACAGACACCATCGGTTATAGCCAAAGAAATGAGCAACATAACAATCCAATGTAGCCATGATGATAATAACTTAGATTGTATGTATTGGTATCAGCAAAACAACCGTGGAGTAATGGGATTGATCGGATATACCATTTCAGAGATAAGTGATCCAAACTATGAAGACGGATTTAAAGATCGGTTCACACTGAGCAGACAAAGCACACTCGCAGGAAGTCTGACCATCTCTAATCTCCAGCAATCAGACTCTGCTGTTTATTATTGTGCAGCCAGTCAGCACAGTGCTGTATAGTCCCACACACAAATTGCTAAAACTTCACACACACAAACACACCTGATGCTTTTTATCTGATGGTTGTACATTTAAACATCTGCTACTTTATATGGATATAGTGACTGAACACCACAAAGATTATTTGATCTTTGATCTCTTCAGCAACTGATGAACTTGACATCTATTAACATTTGTTCAAAAAGCTTTTTTTTTTTTTTTTTTTAACAGGGAGGACAAACTGTGTAAAATTTCAGCAGATTTCACCAATCTTAACCACTGAATCCAGCAATGTAACAATCCATTATAGACATGATGATAGTAACTTGTATGTACCGGTATCAGCAAACCAGCCTTCAAGTTGGATGTGCCATTAATGCAGCTGGTGTGCTAAAGTACGAGGATGGATTTCAAGATCGGTTCAAAGTGAGCAGGGAGTCTGACCACCTCCGTCAGACTCTGCTGTTTATTATTGTGCAGACAGTCAGCACAGTGCTGTATATTCACACACACTCCTTACTAAAGCATTACATGTGCAAGAGGTTTGTTATCTGATGAGGTTTTATATTAACATCTGGTATTTTATATGGCTATGATGACTGATCTCCACTATGACTATTTATGCTTTTAAAATATAAGCAAAAAACACTACAACATGGTCTTAACAGTTATTTTCAGGATTTATTTTTGTAGTCTGACCATTCCTGATTACAGTTTGTATAATGAACTCATTCAACCATGAGCTTTATTAATGCCAATCAGTCTTTTTGATGCAAGACATTTTGCAAGAGTGTTACATGGAGAAAGTTAGAGACCTAAAAAATTGTAACGCGTTCATGATATTTCCTGGTTTATATGTAGAAGCTCAACATTCCCCGCCCCTTTGTACCAGAATAAAGTCTCATTTCAATGTGTTCACTCAAGCTGTGAATTATGAAGATGTCTCATTCTCGTGATTTTTTTGTGTTCTTCATTTTGTGTTTTGGTATGACTTTTTTAATGATGCATTATACTGACTTTATTCAGAATTAAAATATTAATGTTTTATTTATTTCTTTTTTTCATCAGGGAGGGCAAACTGTGTCAATTTTCGTATGATCTCATCGCTCCTAGTCAATGAAAAAGAAGAAGTATCAATTGAGTGCAGTCATGATGACAATAGCTTACTAACAATGTTGTGGTATCAGCAAAAAAGTAGCACAGTTATGGCACTGATTGGATATACTGCTGGACCAACGAGTAATGCAAACCTCGAGGATGGATTTAAAGATCGATTCACACTGAGCAGAAAAACCGCAACTGAAGGAAGTCTGACCATCTCTAAGCTCCTCCAGTCAGACTCTGCTGTTTATTACTGTGCAGCCAGTTAGCACGGTGCTGTATATTCCAACAAACACATTACTAAAACCTCAAATACACTGAAACACAAATGCAGCATCTGTTTCAACCTGAGGATTTTGTTTAATCTGATCAGGCTTTATATTACCATCTGGTGTAAACCAAATAGTTTTAATTGTTATTTTGGATCTTTTCCCTTGGACATTTTATCTCTGTTTAATCTCCAAAGCTGAAATGTGTGACATGTAAAGGCTGTAGGTAATATTGGAGACTAACATCTCCCCGAGCTGGGTATTGACACTGGCCTCCATTTTCTGTGCTGCTGTCTCAATTTTCAGAGATACAAATACTGACACAAATAACAATGCTCTAATGTAACTTCATGTAAATGTCAGAAACATTCATGAGGCATCTGGATACTTATCAACACAGCAAACATGTCCTCATTACAAATAAATAAATAAATGGCACTAAATGTCCATAATTTAGTACAGCATAAGAATGTGCTCTTAAAAACCAATCAATCCTCTAAATAAACACTTATTAATTAATAAAATATTAATAAAGATATCTTTACTAATAAAGATAAAGGATACAGATAAATTACAAGAACCTTTGTTTAAAACATTTTATTTGTGTACAATGTTTACAACCCTATACTTTTGCACAAAGTACTGTATAATATTTAGAATGCACACAGGTCAGTGCTATTTTGTGTATCTGTCCTGTAGTGTTTTGTATTGTCTGTTTGCATGGTCTTTTGTCTCACACTGTTAGCACTAGGTTGCACACGAGGCACTTTATGTGGTTAGGACAACTTACTTTTAGTCTGTGTTGTTTATGTAGCTCTATGTTGTTTTATGTAACACCATGATCCAGGAGAAACTCTGTTTTATTTCATTATGTACTCTGTCAGGTATATATAGTTGAAATGACAATAAAAGATTCTTGACTTGATTTGAACGACTCATTTTAACAAAAAAATCAGTTGTATTCCTATAATTTTGTGAGAGAACTCAACATTAATGCTTTTGAAGGATTTCCTGGTTTAAATGTGAAAGCTGAACACACCCCTCCCCTCTGTATTAGTATAAAGACTCATGTCAGTGTAAAAGTTGTGCCTCATAAGGATGGATGGTTCTTGTGAACTCTGTGTGTTCTTCATTTTGATTGTAGGTAGGATATTTTCCAAATGTTCACATCACATTGACTTTTTGATTTGGAAACTTATTGAAGTTTGACAACTCTTTCTGTTGTTGTTTTTTTTTCAACAGGGAGTGTAAAGTGTATCAATTTTCAACAGAAGGCATCAATGCTAATCAATGAAAAAGTGGATGTAGTTATTGACTGTAGACATGATGACAGTAGCATGTATTATATGTTATGGTATCAGCAAAAAAACATCACTGACATGAGTTTAATCGGTTATATCTATGGAGAAACCGGGAGTCCAAACTATGAGGATGCATTTAAAAATGGGTTCACGATGAGCAGAAAGGGCATGACTGAAGGAAGCCTGACCATCTCTAATCTCCAGCTGTCAGATTCTGCTGTTTATTACTGTGCAGCAAGTAAGCACAGTGCTCCACACGTACACAACAGCCTTGCTAAAACCTCAAACCCTGCTTCAAACTGTGTATTACTCAAGACAGTTTAAATTGTAGGTGCTGATAACCAAACTATGGCATGATCAGAAGAGCTTATGAAGAAGAAAACAGCAGATCTTGTACTTTTTTATCTTTCTTTTTATTTCCCTTATTTTGTTTGTATTTCTGAAAATGTTCATCAGAGGGAACTAGACTATAATATATTTGCTTTTAGTACTATAATTGTACAATATCATGCATCGTTAGGATTGTGTCTTTAAAAATGTTTAGTATGCTATATGGTCCTTTAAACAATCTTTCATCCAACAGCGAAGTAAACAAGCACGTAAAATGTCTGCAGTCAAATGTCCTTTGAGTTACGCAACTCACAAACATGCATGAATGGTGACTCTTGCATTCAAATTTAGCAGAAAAGCAATTAAACTCTAATCCAGAGTAAAATAATTGAAAATGAAATTCAAATGATTTTCTGGATCAGCAAATTATTTCATCCTTCTGTCTCAAAGTAAACACCATCCTTCTCGCGTGGCGAAGTGAGAGTTCGTGTGAGTTGTTGTGGTTCAAATCAGGCCTTCCATAAGGACTGGATTTTCATATATCATGAGGTGTAGTTATAGATCTCTAAGGATTAATAAAGTTTTGGTTCAACAGGTGGAGATGTTTCTTAAGAATAGAACACTAAAACACACTCTCTCTCTCTCTCTCTCGCTCGCTCTCTCTCTCACTCTCTCTCTCTCTCTCTCTCTAAGCTACATTTGAATTAACTGCATATTAATGACAATAGTTCACTATAAGAAAATACATAAATACCTATTTTAAATCTATAACTATTCAGAGATCTGAAGCTATTTATCTTTTTAGCTTTTTCAGAAAATCCTGATTTAAATGTTGACTTTATCACATCATCATACCCCACCCACTTCTAATAGTGTAAAGGAAATGTAAATACTCTATAATGTCAGATTCACTCAGGCTGTGTATCAGAAGGATGTATGGTATTCATGGACACTGTGTGTTCTTCATATTGCTTTTTGGTAGGATGCCTAAAAAAATATTACGTATTATTTAATCGCATTGACTTTAGTACATTAAAATGATCTTATAAGTATTTCTTTCTTCTTCTTTTTTTGACTTTAACCGCCAGGGCAGATTGTGTGACACTTCAACAGGCTTCATTAGTTCTAGTCAGTGAAACAAGGGATGTTGCAATTAACTGTAGCCATGATGCTAACAATTTACCACTAATGTTGTGGTATCAGCAAAAAAGTAGCACAGTTATGGCACTGATTGGATATACTTCTGGACCAACAAGTGATCCAAACTTTGAGGAAGGATTTAACAATCGATTCTCAATGAGCAGAAAGAGCATGAAGGAAGGAAGTCTGACGATCTCTAAACTCCAACTATTAGACTCTGCTGTTTATTACTGTGCAGCCAGTGAGCACAGTGCTGCATATTTACAGACCCGCCTTACTAAAACATCAGACACCATTAGTTTGTTATCTGATGAGGTTTAAATTACATTCTGTTAATTTATATAGATATTGTGACTAAACCCCACTATGATTATTTTGGGTTTTGATCTAACTGTTGCTCTTAACAGCTATTTGTATTTGTTCATAAAATGTTCATGGTTTTATTTCAAAGCTGATCTTTACTTTAGTCATTTTCTTTCTTTAATTCAAATAATAAATCTACCTGTTTTTCAATATTTTGTATTTGCATTAGACTTACATTCAACAGCAATGGTTTCGGTATCTGCACCAAAGATAAATTACCAATCCAATTACCAATGGATTTGTATTTATAAAATGTATGTTCTTTCTGTACTACTGTACTACACTACACTATACTATAATGCACTATACTATACTACACTACACTACACTACACTACACTACACTACACTACCAATAAATCAAGCCAGCTACAGTACAAGCCACAGAATGAGAGAGATAAGAAAACCATCAACTGTGTCCAAATCAACTGTAGTATATTCATAAAAAGAAAGAAGTGAACTCAGGGACAACAAAATAACTGAATGACCACAGAATCCAACTGTGGAAGTTGAGGTAGAAAATTCTCACTACAGATGGACAATAACCCAAAGTATTCGTTGAAAGCAACCCAACATTTTCTAAGGCAAAGAAGTGGACTACAATGACCAAGTCAGTCACCTGATCCAGCTGAACATGCGATTGCTGAAGACGAAACAGAAGGGAAAACACATCAAGAACAAGCAGGAACACTACAGTGTTTTAAATGTACCTACTCTCAAATTAAAGATCAACATCTGCTTGTTTACTATTAACTCAAAAGTTGAATTACTATTCAACTACAATAAACTGTGGGAAATGATTAAATTAACAATAATTTTGTTAAAATGTTCAAATATTTTTAACAGTCGTAAAACAGTTAAAACATTAAAAAAATATGAGAGATAGCTGTAGCTGTCTAGGATGTGAAAGTAACCAGTTATTCAGAATGAAATGATAATGTGTTCTAAATCTATACAAATACAGATGGGAATAAAAATGAAAGATTTGAATAGAAAATTTAATTAAATTTTGAATTGGAAATTTGACTTATTATGTTGTGAAGACTTCCTGCTTTAAATGTGAACGCTCATAACATCATCACAACCCACCCATCTCTAATAGTGTAAAGGAAATGAAAAGACTTTAAAGTTTGTCAGACTCACTCAGGCTGTGTATCAGAAGGATGTATAGTACTTGTGCCCTCTGTGTTTTTTCTATTCTGTTTTTTGGTAAGACATTTTTCAAAAAGCAAACTGTGATCGTAAACAAAATAAAGCAGTTTCTGAAGCTGACTAAATATCTGAATGAATGCATGAATATGGACTCATATTTACTTCTGAATCTAAATTATAGAATGTTTTGTTTTTAATTTCAATAACTTTTTTTTTTCAACAGGGAATTCAGACTGCGTGAAATTTCAACAGAGTCCATCGATTATAGCCATCGAAACACTCAATGTAACAATCCATTGTAGGCATGATGATAGTAACTCATTACGTATGTTATGGTATCAACAAAACAGCCGTACAGTAATGGCACTAATCGGATATACTGCTGGAGCAAAGAGTGATCCAAACTACGAAGATGGATATAAAGATCGGTTTATTCTGAGCAGACCGACCGTGACTGAAGGAAGTCTGACCATCTCTAATCTCAGTCGGTCAGACTCTGCCGTTTATTACTGTGCAGCCAGTCAGCACAGTGCAACACTCTTATACAGCAGCCTTACTAAAACATCACACACATGCACCAGAGACTTGTTATCTGATGAGGTTTTGGACAAAAAAACATCTGGTATTTTAGATATATGTACAGTATGATGTCTTAAATGTATGATCTATGTATCTACACCACATTACATGTTTATACAAATTAAATTAAAAGTCGTATCAGATATTTACATATTTACATTTGTTCAAAAATAAATGAGGATTTACATAATATGGTTACATGTAAAATATATGGATACATGACCATCACACCCACATGTGCCCTTTCCAAAATGGCACTGATACTGGGAGAGGAGGTCTCTGATTCAGCGGGGTTTAAGTCAAGGCTCTGTGGAGGACATTTGACATCTTCTGCTCCAACCCTGGCAAACCCCTTGGCACAGGAGTGTTGTCATGCTGGAGGAGGTTCAAAGGTTTGAGCCATTTAGTTTCAGTGTTTTATCAAAAACACTTACTAAATTTAAAATACCATAAGATGATGATGATATATAATATATAATAATAATAATAACCTTTATTTTCTATAGCGCCTTTAAAAGAACATCTCAAAGCGCTTTACAAAAGCAAAATAAAAACAACAAAATTACACACATAATATAAAGATTAAAATTAAAGCAACAAAAATAGACAATAAAATAAGCGCTATGTAAAATTACAATTAGTCAAATTAAAAGCTACCCTAAAAAAATAAGTTTTAAGCAGAGATTTAAAAGTGCCAAGAGATGCCTTATCTCAGTTGGTAATGAATTCCACAGTTTTGGAGCTAGTGAAGAGAAGGCCCTATCTCCCATCGATTTTAAACGAACGGGGAGCCAGTGCAAGGACTCCAAAACTGGAGTAATGTGATCTTTTAACTTTGTTCTAGTAAGTATCCTCGCCGCCGAATTTTGCTCTACCTGTAATTTGTTTAAGGTAGCTTTAGACACCCCAGCCAACAAGGCATTGCAGTAATCAATACGGGAAAACACAAAAGTGTTGATCAGTCTCTCAGCAACAGAATATGACAGCATTGGACGCAATCTGGCAATATTTCTGAGATGAAAGAACGAAGTTTTAACCGTATCCCCGTTGAAAAATCCAGCATATACCAGCATGAATTCCATGCTGGTCCAGGCTGGTTTTTACTGGTTCATGCTGGTATAGTGCTGGTATAATGCTGGTCAGTGCTGGTATAATGCTGGTCAGTGCTGGTATAGTGCTGGTATAATGCTGGTCAGTGCTGGTATAGTGCTGGTATAATGTTGGTCAGTGCTGGTATAGTGCTGGTATAATGCTGGTCAGTGCTGGTATAATGCTGGTCAGTGCTGGTATAATGCTGGTCAGTGCTGGTATAGTGCTGGTATAATGCTGGTCAGTGCTGGTATAGGTGGGTGGCCAGCATAGTCATGGTGTTTTCAAGCAAAACGGGGCTGGTGTAGCTGGTTAACCAGTATGATCTTGCTGGAATGAGCTTTATGGGAACAACCTTTATTTTTGCTTGTGTATGTTTCTATGTAACACATTAATATAAGATTAAAACACAATATATTGGAATATATTTAATTATAAGTGTGTTATTTATTTTGAACCCTCTTTTGAATAAAGAACTGAAATAACAAAGCTCAAAAAGCTTTGAATAACAAAGAATAAAAACATTTAAAAATCGTTCGTTAGGGATTAAAGTGTCTGAACAAATTAAAGCAGCATATAAATCATACAGAATGATGGTTTTTGAAAGATATATATATATATATAATCCATTTGTCTCAATTAAGAAGTAGTTAAGTTGTTTGTCTGTTTTATTAGTAAAGCGGTAAAAGATATATTACCCAGCATCAGCGTTGCTATGCAACCTTTAAAGCAACTATGTTCACGAAGGTAAATGAAGTTACTGCACTTTCCAAAAATAAATCTCGCAATGTTTTCGACTACATTATATACCTTACAGTGTTTATCGAAATTAGCATAAGTGCACGTGTTCCAGATCATCTTGTTTTTGCCACTTTAATTAGGATTTTGTTTTGGGGTAAATAAAAAGCTTCTGCTTCTACACAACGAATCTGCTGATCACTGGGAATCAGAATGTTTGCATACGTGAGGTACCTGGATGACGGCTGCACGGCAGTTGTTTCAACTAGCGAAATTAAGGACTTTAACTACGACATGTTTGACCAAACTCAAGTTTATTGGGTACGATGGAAGCAAGACTTCTTCAGGGCACAAATACTGAAGCTTAAAAGGTATGTAACTTAAGCAGTAGCTGTTTTATCGTAACTCGTTCACTGCACAATATAAACAAATGAGTGATATATAGTTTTGTTTCTTATTTTGTTTCTATAATTTTACAGAAAATAAAGAAGACATAGAGCAGAAGTTGTCTAAAGGCAAACGACTCCGGATGTCACCTCTTAAAAAAACATCGCCATGTGGTCATCGCCACCACATACTACTTGTTACTCGCTAAAAGAGAGAGCGGAAGCTAAGAACAAAAATATGTGTTGTAAAGGTTATATTGTATAACGTTTTATATATATATATATATATATATATATATATATATATATATATATATATATATATAAGAAAGCCATGTAAATGATAGGAATATCCAGAATGTTTTTCTTTATTAAAAAGTGAATTACAATTCTCTAGAAAATTGTCTTGGTCTTTATTTAACTATGAATATGCACTAAGAAATGTGCTATGTAACAAATGGGTTTTGTTGCGGTCTTGCTGGGATTATACTAGCATCCAAAGACAACATATGTTGACCAGCACACCAGCATCCCAGGCAGGTCGGCCAGCACACCAGCATCCCAGGCTGGTCAGCCAGCACACCAGCACCTAATGCTGGACCAGCATACCACCATCCCAAGCTGGTCCCAGCATGCAAAACATACCTTATGCTGGACCAGCAATGCTGGTTTTTTTAGCAGGGATGTGGCTCAAACGTTAAATTGGCATCAAAAAATACCCCTAGATTCCTCAATTTTGTTTGAAATTTGAACCATCAAGAGTTAGATTGACTGACCTGGCTTTGCGTAGTTGGTGGGGTGAGCCAACAAGCATAATCTCAGTCTTTTCACTGTTAAGACAAAGAAAATTTTCTGTCATCCATTCTTTCATCTTAGAAATACATCCAGAAAGGAAATCAACAGGCACAGTTTCATTAGGTTTAAAATGAATATAGATCTGAGTATCATCTGCGTAAAAATGAAATTTTAGACCAAGTGATCTCAAAAGGGTGGTTTCTGTACTATGGGATTTACGAAAGCCCAATTGCAAAGGCTCAAAGAGATTGTTCTCAGTTAAATGAGAAATTAACTGAGTAGCAACAACTCGCTCCAAAAGTTTAGCAAGAAAAGAGAGATTAGATATGGGACGTAAATTAACAAGGTTCTCATAGTCTATATTTGTCTTTTTAGGTACCGGGGTGATTGCAGCCATTTTAAAAGCTGTTGGGACAACCCCAGTACACAGAGAGTCATTTATAATGCTCAAAACAATGGGACCCAGAGAAGTAAAACATGACTGAAACAAACCAGTGGGTATGGGATCTAGTAAAGAAGTGGCTGCTTTCATTTTAGAAACCGCTACAAAAAGACAATGCGTGTCAAGTGTAGAAAATGTTGAAAACATAGAACCAGAATAACAAGGAGTAAAAACAACAGAAGAAGACAATGAAGAAGAAGCACAAAAACCTCTACGAACATTATCGACCTTTGTGCCAAAGAAATGCAGGAACTTATTACAGAGATGATCAGAAGCAGTGACATGAGAGACAGTTTTATGATTTAGCAATTTGTTAAGAGAATTGAAAAGTTGTCTTGAATTTCCTTGATTGTTGTTAATCATGTTAGAAAAATAATCAGATCTGGCAGCAACAATACCAGCCTTATATTCTTGTAGGCAGTCTTTGCATATTTGATGATGTACAGTCAGACCTGAGAGATGCCACCTACGCTCCATTTTACGGCTAGATGTCTTCATCATACGCAAATCTTCATTATACCAAGGAGCAGAACGTACAAATGAAACAGAGCGTGACTTTAGAGGAGCAAATAAGTCCAGGCCAGTTAAGAGAGCACAATTTAACATGGAAACCCTTGTCTCTAGAGAATCAGCTGGAGAGAAACTACTTAGTGAAAAGTTGATGAATTGACTTCCAATTGACTTCGGTCATACTTCGGAGGCAGTGTTGGCAACAGGTATGTGCATATCAAAAAAGACTGCCAGATGATCAGACAACCCTAAATCAATAGTAGACAACTGAGACACAAAAGATCCATTAGATATCACAAGGTCTAAAATATGTCCTTTGTTATGTGTCGTACAGTCAACAGACTGATACAATCCAAAGCACTCCAGCAAAGCCAAGAAATCCTTTGTTAAAGCAGACTCCTTTTTGTCCATCTGGATATTAAAATCCCCCAAAAAAGAGTTCTCTCAAATTTGAGGCACAGATACGACAGCAGATCCGCAAACTCCGATAAAAAGTCTTTGTTTGCTTAGGAGGCCGGTAGACTGTAGCTATAGCAGTTGAGTGACACTCGGAAACTGACAAAACGAGACATTCAAATGAAGAAAACAGAGGAACAGTTACGGGTCTTAATTTGTATTGAGATCCTCTACCAGTGGATCGCGGGAGATCGAATAACCCGTAGCCGGCAGGAGTAAGTTCATTAAAGAGAAGACCGTCCGATTGTTTGTGCCATGTTTCGACTAGACTTAAAAAGTCGAGTTTTTCTTCCAAAATGATATCAGATATAGTCACAGCTTTGTTGTTGACGGAGCGAGCGTTAAACGCCGATTTCAACAGGCTCGGGGATTTAGAAAACACTCGTGTATGCTCTTTATATGTGAGCACAGACAAATTGTTATAGTTAATCCCAGCAGGGTTATACACCAACCTGTGGGGTTTTCGAAGAAATGTAGGATAGGAAACAGCATCAGATGATGAACATGTAAAACTGCGCCTTGAGGAGCGATGTAAGTAGCGCTTACGCCGGAGAAAACCAGCATAGCCACAGTTAGCGTAGGTATCATGTGAGATAATAATTCCGTTTCAAGTTCAACAGTTGGCGAGCAGTGTACCTCAGTGCCATGCAGGAGGAATCCACACCAACAGCAGACCCGCAGAAGTGTAAATCCTGAGCAGGGCAACAGGAGAGTTGGTTCCAGCAGCAGACGTTCAGAATTAGGGACAAAAAGCTGACGAGTAAAATGTAATCCCACATCGCAGTACAATAAAACTAAATATTGTTCACTCTTCAGATGCTCCAAAACTGTTGTCTGATAATTAAAACGAACAAACAAATAAAGCGGGAGAAAGGAGCGGCAGCCAACACGCGCCACCGTTTCCCCTTCAACCCGTAAGGTGATTATTTAGTAAGTGTCTAAATAATAGTAAGTAGTATAATATTAGTAAGTATATATATGATAATATATGATCAATAATACCATGAGATTAAAATAATATTAAATATTATTAAATAATTAAATATTAAATGAGAAAATGTTTCATTTAGTTTTTCTAAAAGAATAAAAAAGCACACCAAGCATGTATGTATGTATGTATGTATGTATGAATGTATGTATGTATGTACTGTATGTTTGCATGTATAAAAATCACAAAATCTTAAATCCATTGCCACAGAGAACTTAATACTTAAACCATAATGCCAGTGCATTTACCTGTAAAAATGGATTCATGTATTTCTGCCAAAGTGCATATAATGGCTAAAAATAGAAAAAATAAAATAAAAATAAAATAGTTTGTTTTTAGAGAGATTCATGGGTTATTTGTGGAAATGTAGCATGCTCCGCCCTATGATGTATAAAGGCATGACTGCTACAAAACAATATGAAGTCAGATTTTCTCACTCTCTCTCTAACAGAAAAATGGTTGACACTTATGTGCTTTTTGTGTTGTTTATTTTGTTCTTTGGTAAGACATATGTTGAACATACGTTCATTGACTTCCAATTATTTGAAATTAAAGTAACAGTTTTTACATTTTTCCCCTTTTTTCTTAGCAGGGAGGTCCAACTGTGTAAAAGTTCAACAGATCTCATCGCTTTTAGCCAATGAAACAGGCAGTGTAACAATCCAGTGCAGCCATGATGACAGTAACTTACCAGTGATGTTATGGTATCAGCAAAGCAGCCGCACAGTCATGGCACTGATTGGATATACTAATACTGCTACAGGTAAACCAAACTTCGAGGATGGATTTAAAGATCGATTCACACTGAGCAGAAAAACCATGACTGAAGGAAGTCTGACCATCTCTAAGCTCCTCCAGTCAGACTCTGCTGTTTATTACTGTGCAGCCAGTCAGCACGGTGCTGTATATTCCAACAAACACATTACTAAAACCTCAAATACACTGAAACACAAATGCAGCATCTGTTTCAACATGAGGGTTTTGTTTAATCTGATGAGGTTTTATATTACCATCCGGTGTAAACCAAATAGTTTTAATTGCTATTTTGGATCTTTTTCCTTGGGCATTTTATCTCTGTTTGAACTCCAACGCTGATCTGTGTGACGTGTAAAAGGCTGTAGGTAATATTGGAGACTCAAATCTCCATGAGCTGGGTATTAACACTGGCCTCCATTTTCTGTGGTGCTCTTATTAAACATCTTTTATAAAAGACTAACATTTAACTAGGTAGATAACCTGTGAGTTTTATTTCATTATGTACTCTGTCAGGTATATATAGTTGAAATGACAATAAAAGATTCTTGACTTGATTTGAATGACTCATTTTAACAAAAAAATCAGTTGTATTCCTATAATTTTGTGAGAGAACTCAACATTAATGCTTTTGAAGGATTTCCTGGTTTAAATGTGGAAGCTGAACACACCCCTCCCCTCTGTATTAGTATAAAGACTCATGTCAGTGTAAAAGTTGTGCCTCATAAGGATGGATGGTTCTTGTGAACTCTGTGTGTTCTTCATTTTGATTGTAGGTAGGATATTTTCCAAATGTTCACATCACATTGACTTTTTGATTTGGAAACTTATTGAAGTTTGACAACTCTTTCTGTTGTTGTTTTTTTTTTTCAACAGGGAGTGTAAAGTGTATCAATTTTCAACAGAAGGCATCAATGCTAATCAATGAAAAAGTGGATGTAGTTATTGACTGTAGACATGATGACAGTAGCATGTATAATATGTTATGGTATCAGAAAAAAAACATCACTGACATGAGTTTAATCGGTTATATCTATGGAGAAACCGGGAGTCCAAACTATGAGGATGCATTTAAAAATGGGTTCACGATGAGCAGAAAGGGCATGACTGAAGGAAGCCTGACCATCTCTAATCTCCAGCTGTCAGATTCTGCTGTTTATTACTGTGCAGCAAGTAAGCACAGTGCTCCACACGTACACAACAGCCTTGCTAAAACCTCAAACCCTGCTTCGAACTGTGTATTACTCAAGACAGTTTAAATTGTAGGTGCTGATAACCAAACTATGGCATGATCAGAAGAGCTTATGAAGAATAAAACAGCAGATCTTGTACTTTTTTATCTTTCTTTTTATTTCCCTTATTTTGTTTGTATTTCTGAAAATGTTCATCAGAGGGAACTAGACTATAATATATTTGCTTTTAGTACTATAATTGTACAATATCATGCATCGTTAGGATTGTGTCTTTAAAAATGTTTAGTATGCTATATGGTCCTTTAAACAATCTTTCATCCAACAGCGAAGTAAACAAGCACGTAAAATGTCTGCAGTCAAATGTCCTTTGAGTTACGCAACTCACAAACATGCATGAATGGTGACTCTTGCATTCAAATTTAGCAGAAAAGCAATTAAACTCTAATCCAGAGTAAAATAATTGAAAATGAAATTCAAATGATTTTCTGGATCAGCAAATTATTTCATCCTTCTGTCTCAAAGTAAACACCATCCTTCTCGCGTGGCGAAGTGAGAGTTCGTGTGAGTTGTTGTGGTTCAAATCAGGCCTTCCATAAGGACTGGATTTTCATATATCATGAGGTGTAGTTATAGATCTCTAAGGATTAATAAAGTTTTGGTTCAACAGGTGGAGATGTTTCTTAAGAATAGAACACTAAAACACACTCTCTCTCTCTCTCTCTCGCTCGCTCTCTCTCTCTCTCTCTCTCTCTCTCGCTCTCTCTCTCTCTCTCTCTCTCTCTCTAAGCTACATTTGAATTAACTGCATATTAATGACAATAGTTCACTATAAGAAAATACATAAATACCTATTTTAAATCTATAACTATTCAGAGATCTGAAGCTATTTATCTTTTTAGCTTTTTCAGAAAATCCTGATTTAAATGTTGACTTTATCACATCATCATACCCCACCCACTTCTAATAGTGTAAAGGAAATGTAAATACTCTATAATGTCAGATTCACTCAGGCTGTGTATCAGAAGGATGTATGGTATTCATGGACACTGTGTGTTCTTCATATTGCTTTTTGGTAGGATGCCTAAAAAATTATTACGTATTATTTAATCGCATTGACTTTAGTACATTAAAATGATCTTATAAGTATTTCTTTCTTCTTCTTTTTTTGACTTTAACCGCCAGGGCAGATTGTGTGACACTTCAACAGGCTTCATTAGTTCTAGTCAGTGAAACAAGGGATGTTGCAATTAACTGTAGCCATGATGCTAACAATTTACCACTAATGTTGTGGTATCAGCAAAAAAGTAGCACAGTTATGGCACTGATTGGATATACTTCTGGACCAACAAGTGATCCAAACTTTGAGGAAGGATTTAACAATCGATTCTCAATGAGCAGAAAGAGCATGAAGGAAGGAAGTCTGACGATCTCTAAACTCCAACTATTAGACTCTGCTGTTTATTACTGTGCAGCCAGTGAGCACAGTGCTGCATATTTACAGACCCGCCTTACTAAAACATCAGACACCATTAGTTTGTTATCTGATGAGGTTTAAATTACATTCTGTTAATTTATATAGATATTGTGACTAAACCCCACTATGATTATTTTGGGTTTTGATCTAACTGTTGCTCTTAACAGCTATTTGTATTTGTTCATAAAATGTTCATGGTTTTATTTCAAAGCTGATCTTTACTTTAGTCATTTTCTTTCTTTAATTCAAATAATAAATCTACCTGTTTTTCAATATTTTGTATTTGCATTAGACTTACATTCAACAGCAATGGTTTCGGTATCTGCACCAAAGATAAATTACCAATCCAATTACCAATGGATTTGTATTTATAAAATGTATGTTCTTTCTGTACTACTGTACTACACTACACTATACTATAATGCACTATACTATACTACACTACACTACACTACACTACACTACACTACACTACACTACACTACCAATAAATCAAGCCAGCTACAGTACAAGCCACATAATGAGAGAGATAAGAAAACCATCAACTGTGTCCAAATCAACTGTAGTACATTCATAAAAAGAAAGAAGTGAACTCAGGGACAACAAAATAACTGAATGACCACAGAATCCAACTGTGGAAGTTGAGGTAGAAAATTCTCACTACAGATGGACAATAACCCAAAGTATTCGTTGAAAGCAACCCAACATTTTCTAAGGCAAAGAAGTGGACTACAATGACCAAGTCAGTCACCTGATCCAGCTGAACATGCGATTGCTGAAGACGAAACAGAAGGGAAAACACATCAAGAACAAGCAGGAACACTACAGTGTTTTAAATGTACCTACTCTCAAATTAAAGATCAACATCTGCTTGTTTACTATTAACTTTCAACTACAATAAACTGTGGGAAATGATTAAATTAACAATAATTTTGTTAAAATGTTCAAATATTTTTAACAGTCGTAAAACAGTTAAAACATTAAAAAAAATATGAGAGATAGCTGTAGCTGTCTAGGATGTGAAAGTAACCAGTTATTCAGAATGAAATGATAATGTGTTCTAAATCTATACAAATACAGATGGGAATAAAAATGAAAGATTTGAATAGAAAATTTAATTAAATTTTGAATTGGAAATTTGACTTATTATGTTGTGAAGACTTCCTGCTTTAAATGTGAACGCTCATAACATCATCACAACCCACCCATCTCTAATAGTGTAAAGGAAATGAAAATACTGTAAAGTTTGTCAGACTCACTCAGGCTGTGTATCAGAAGGATGTATAGTACTTGTGCCCTCTGTGTTTTTTCTATTCTGTTTTTTGGTAAGACATTTTTCAAAAACTAAACTGTGATCGTAAACAAAATAAAGCAGTTTCTGAAGCTGACTAAATATCTGAATGAATGCATGAATATGGACTCATATTTACTTCTGAATCTAAATTATAGAATGTTTTGTTTTTAATTTCAATAACTTTTTTTTTTCAACAGGGAATTCAGACTGCGTGAAATTTCAACAGAGTCCATCGATTATAGCCATCGAAACACTCAATGTAACAATCCATTGTAGGCATGATGATAGTAACTCATTACGTATGTTATGGTATCAACAAAACAGCCGTACAGTAATGGCACTAATCGGATATACTGCTGGAGCAAAGAGTGATCCAAACTACGAAGATGGATATAAAGATCGGTTTATTCTGAGCAGACCGACCGTGACTGAAGGAAGTCTGACCATCTCTAATCTCAGTCGGTCAGACTCTGCCGTTTATTACTGTGCAGCCAGTCAGCACAGTGCAACACTCTTATACAGCAGCCTTACTAAAACATCACACACATGCACCAGAGACTTGTTATCTGATGAGGTTTTGGACAAAAAAACATCTGGTATTTTAGATATATGTACAGTATGATGTCTTAAATGTATGATCTATGTATCTACACCACATTACATGTTTATACAAATTAAATTAAAAGTCGTATCAGATATTTACATATTTACATTTGTTCAAAAATAAATGAGGATTTACATAATATGGTTACATGTAAAATATATGGATACATGACCGTCACACCCACATGTGCCCTTTCCAAAATGGCACTGATACTGGGAGAGGAGGTCTCTGATTCAGCGGGGTTTAAGTCAAGGCTCTGTGGAGGACACTTGACATCTTCTGCTCCAACCCTGGCAAACCCCTTGGCACAGGAGTGTTGTCATGCTGGAGGAGGTTCAAAGGTTTGAGCCATTTAGTTTCAGTGTTTTATCAAAAACACTTACTAAATTTAAAATACCATAAGATGATGATGATATATAATATATAATAATAATAACCTTTGTTTTCTATAGTGCCTTTAAAAGAACATCTCAAAGCGCTTTACAAAAGCAAAATAAAAACAACAAAATACACACATAATATAAAGATTCAAATTAAAGCAACATAAATAGACAATAAAATAAGCACTATGTAAAATTACAATTAGTCAAATTAAAAGCTACCCTAAAAAAATAAGTTTTAAGCAGAGATTTAAAAGTGCCAAGAGATGCCTTATCTCAGTTGGTAATGAATTCCACAGTTTTGGAGCTAGTGAAGAGAAGGCCCTATCTCCCATCGATTTTAAACGAACGGGGAGCCAGTGCAAGGACTCCAAAACTGGAGTAATGTGATCTTTTAACTTTGTTCTAGTAAGTATCCTCGCCGCCGAATTTTGCACTACCTGTAATTTGTTTAAGGTAGCTTTAGACACCCCAGCCAACAAGGCATTGCAGTAATCAAACGGGAAAACACAAAAGTGTTGATCAGTCTCTCAGCAACAGAATATGACAGCATTGGACGCAATCTGGCAATATTTCTGAGATGAAAGAACGAAGTTTTAACCGTATCCCCGTTGAAAAATCCAGCATATACCAGCATGAATTCCATGCTGGTCCAGGCTGGTTTTTACTGGTTCATGCTGGTATAGTGCTGGTATAATGCTGGTCAGTGCTGGTATAATGCTGGTCAGTGCTGGTATAGTGCTGGTATAATGCTGGTCAGTGCTGGTATAGTGCTGGTATAATGTTGGTCAGTGCTGGTATAGTGCTGGTATAATGCTGGTCAGTGCTGGTATAATGCTGGTCAGTGCTGGTATAATGCTGGTCAGTGCTGGTATAGTGCTGGTATAATGCTGGTCAGTGCTGGTATAGATGGGTGGCCAGCATAGTCATGGTGTTTTCAAGCAAAACGGGACTGGTGTAGCTGGTTAACCAGTATGATCTTGTTGGAATGAGCTTTATGGGAACAAGCTTTATTTTTGCTTGTGTATGTTTCTATGCAACACATTAATACAAGATTAAAACACAATATATTGGAATATATTTAATTATAAGTGTGTTATTTATTTTGAACCCTCTTTTGAATAAAGAACTGAAATAACAAAGCTCAAAAAGCTTTGAATAACAAAGAATAAAAACATTTAAAAATCGTTCGTTAGGGATTAAAGTGTCTGATCAAATTAAAGCAGCATATAAATCATACAGAATGATGGTTTTTGAAAGATATATATATATATATATATATATATATATATATATATATATATATATATATATATATATATAATCCATTTGTCTCAATTAAGAAGTAGTTAAGTTGTTTGTCTGTTTTATTAGTAAAGCGGTAAAATATATATTACCCAGCATCAGCGTTGCTATGCAACCTTTAAAGCAACTATGTTCACGAAGGTAAATGAAGTTCCCTTTCGATACTCCACTCATACTGCGTATGGGGAAAAGCTCCTTTTTTCCTCAATACTGAAGCCTTTTTTCAATAATGCAGTGCAACTGCACTGCCATTGGTTTAATCTGTAAACTTTTTTAAAACCAATGACGGCGCTGCGTAGCTGCGCGAGCCTGTGGCGATGCAGCGCGCCAAAGCCCGCTAAAAAGGGGCGGGGCGTATAGCTATATAAGCAGGCAAATCGCCAGAGGAAATCAGATCTTACTCCTTCAGCGACGACTTCACTTCGCTGAATTTCTTCTGAACGCCTTCGCTGGATTTTTCGCCGTTGAATAGGCACCGCAGCGGACCAGCTGAGACCGCCGACCGCTTGCAGCGCCGGCGCTCTATAGACAGCCGTTTCGTGCGCCGTTCTCGGGTTGCCGGCTTCCTGCTTGCAGCCGCTTCTCAGCGATCTCCTGCCGCCATCCGGCGATCACAAAAAAGAGCTTCTCAGCGGTTTTCACCGCTCTAAAAGAGCATTCCTACAAAAAACGCCGTTTTAACGGCGGCGGCCATGCCGCGTCACAACTGTGGCATATGCAGAGTCCCTCTGCATGAGAATGACGGCCATGATGAGTGCGTTTCCTGCCTGGGTAAATCCCACGCTGAAACTGCACTCACTGAGTCCTCATGCTGCTTCTGTGAGAGCATGAGTCTCGCCTCTCTGCGCTCTCGGATCGCTTTCTTTAATGAAAGTGACCCCGCCCCTCACGCCCCCCGTCCTTTTCCTCCCGCGAGCCGGCCAGGAAGCGACAGCGGGGAAGAGGGGCTCAGCGCCCGGGTTTGGGTGAGCTCACGCCGGCTCTGCGCCCGCGTGCCTCACCCTCCCCAACGAGAGAGCCGTCCCCCGTCCTCTTCTCACGCCCAGAGCAGCGTCCCTCAGCTGAAGTGAGTGACCTCGTCTCATTTGGCGGATCGGAGGACGAGCCGCTTGATGACTCCATGTCACTCGCGGCTTCTGAAACGGAAGACTGGGCCGGTGATTCTAACCCCGCCCACTTGCCGTTGCGAGAGCCCATCAACGCCAAAGCTGGGATGGATGCCGAGCTTCTCCGCATCCTCTCCAGAGCCGTCAAAGATCTCCATCTGGAGTGGGCCCCTCCTGAGGAGCCGACGCGCAGCAGGCTGGACGAGTGGTTCCTGCCGGGAAGCCGCCAGGCCCCCCGCCAGCGTTCTGCCCCGTTCTTCCCTGAGGTGCACGATGAGCTCACAAAGTCGTGGCGCGCCCCCTACTCGGCCCGCCTACGCACTTCCTCTGCAGCTCTCGGCGCAGTAGACGGCTCTCAGGAGAAGGGCTATGAGCAATTGCCGCCCCTGGACGAGGCCGTGGCTGCTCATCTCTGCCCCCCCGCGGCTGTGGGGTGGAAAAGCAAGAGAGCCCTTCCTTCAAAGCCCTGCAGGATGACATCTGCCATGGCTGGCAGAGCGTACACTTCTGCGGGCCAAGCCGCTTCAGCACTACACACCATGGCCATTCTACAGGTGTTCCAGGCAAAGCTTCTCCGTTCCCTGGATGAGTCGAGCCCTAGTGAACCTGCTTTTTGCGACCTCCGCAGCGCCACAGATCTGGCCCTGCGCGCCACAAAAATCACGGCCCAAGCCATTGGACGATCCATGGCCAACCTGGTTGTGCTGGAGCGCCACCTCTGGCTTAATCTCACTGAGATTAAGGAGAGCGACAAAGTGGCCTTTCTAGATGCCCCAGTCTCTCCATCCGGTCTCTTCGGGCCGGCCGTAGAAGGGTTTACGGAGCGCTTCACCGCAGCACAGAAGTCGTCCCAGGCTATGCGGCACTTCCTGCCCAAGCGCTCCACCTCCGCCCCGAGTCGCCCCAGGACTGCGCCGACTCAGCGCCAGAGCAAACCTGTCCCTTCTGCCCGCCAGGTGGCGCCCCCTAAGGAGCAGCACCCAGCTCGCCCCACCAAGCGCATTAAACCGCCTGGACGTCAGGGCCCCCGGCAGAGGATTGTGCTGGACCCGACGCCCTCTAAATCCTCCTGATCGTTTGGGAAGGAAGAGGAAAGAGCAAAGTCCCGCCACGGCTGGACCACCCCAGAAGCTCTCTTGCCTGCTGGCTATGCGACCTGGGCCCACCGTTGTTGCGTCCACGCAAAGCACTGTTATGACAAACACAATAAAGATTTCACATTTTCTAAAAGAGAGCAATTTTCCTCTTCCACACTTGTCAGTGTTCAGGCCCCTAATCAGTGGCCTGCCACCCGACATTATCCAGCCCCTTGTCACGCAGGCCGAGGCCTGGCAGGCCATCCCCGGAGTGTCCAAGTGGGTGTTGGGAATAATAAAATGCGGCTACTCACTGCAGTTCGCCTGGAGACCCCCACGTTTTCGCGGGGTGATTCCCACTTTGGTAAAGCCGGACGACGCCCAAGTCCTCCGCACCGAAGTGCTGACGCTGTTGAGGAAGGGAGCCATAGAGATGGTTCCTCCCTCAGAAAGCGGGTCAGGGTTCTACAGCCGTTATTTCCTTGTCCCCAAGAAAGATGCCGGTCTCAGACCCATCTTAGACCTCAGACTCCTGAACCTCTCCCTCATGAAACGGAAGTTCAGGATGTTGACACTGAAGCAGATCCTCACGCAGATTTGCCCCGAGGACTGGTTCTTCTCGCTGGATCTGAAAGACGCTTACTTTCACATCCAGATAGCCCCACATCACAGACGATTCTTGAGATTCGCGTTCGAGGGTGTGGCTTACCAATATGCAGTCCTTCCCTTTGGGCTGTCTCTAGCTCCACGCACTTTCACGAAGTGCATGAACACGGCACTTTCCCCTCTGAGACAGATGGGAATCCGCATTCTGAACTATCTCGACGACTGGCTCATTCTAGCCCAGTCGCGAACCGAGCTAGACCACCACAGATCTGTGCTCCTGAGCCACTTAGAGTGCCTAGGACTCAGGGTCAATTTTGCCAAGAGCTCACTGCTCCCCAGCCAACGTATTATGTTCCTGGGAGTGGTTTTCGACTCAGTCCGCATGAGGGCGGTCATATCACCAGAACGCGCTCTGGTACTTCAGCAGCTCGCGGCCTCTGTCAGGAACAAGGCCTGTTTCCCTCTGAAGTTCTTTCAGAGGATGCTAGGGCTGATGGCTTCCGCCTCCCCAGTTTTACAGCTTGGCCTCCTACGAATGCGGCCCCTGCAATACTGGCTGAAACTCCGGGTCCCACCTCACGCTTGGCGGCACGGCCGTTTTCGCGTCAGAGTCAACCAGGCCTGTCTAGCAGCCCTGGAACCTTGGATGAACCCTGTTTGGTTCAGCCGTGGAGTACCCCTACAGGTTTCCAGAAGGACGGTGGTCTCAACAGATGCGTCCAACCTGGGTTGGGGCGCTCTGTGCGAGGGCAGACCAGCCTTCGGCTCGTGGTCGCACGAGGACAGCCATCTCCATATCAACTGCCTCGAGATGCTGGCGGTAGAACGAGCCCTTCGATCGTTTCAGGCGATCCTGGAAGGGCGCCATGTCTTAGTCCAGTCGGACAGCATGACAGTGGTGTCCTACATAAATCACCAAGGTGGCATTTCGTCCAGCCGCCTCTACATGCTGGCAAAGCGCCTCTTGGAATGGGCATTACCCAGGTTGCAATCGCTCAAGGCGACACACATACCTGGCAAGTCGAATCTGGGAGCAGACATGCTTTCGCGGAGCAACGTCCCCTCGGACGAGTGGATGCTCCATCCCCAGACGGTTCTCAAAATCTGGGAGATTTTCGGGAAGGCAGAGGTCGACCTCTTCGCCTCAGAAAGCAACTCTCATTGCCCAACTTATTTTTCAAAGGACACAGATGCGCTGGCCCACGACTGGCCCAGCCTCCTTCTTTACGCTTTTCCCCCGATCGCTCTGGTCCCTCAGGTCATCAGACGAGTCAGGGAAGACAGGCACAGAGTCCTCCTGGTGGCCCCACTCTGGAGGAGCCAAGTTTGGTCCTCGGAGCTATTCAGGCTTTCCATGAAAGCCCCATGGCCGATCCCCCTGAGGCGGGACCTCCTCTCTCAGGCGAACAGGACAATCTGGCACCCGCAGCCAGAACTCTGGGCTCTGCACGTATGGTCCCTCGATGGGAGCCTCTGAGCCTCCCCAAGGACGTGCTACATACCATTGCTCAGGCGAGGGCCCCGTCTACGAGACGCCTCTACGCCCAGAAATGGTCAGTCTTCGTTGACTGGTGCTCCGCACGGAACGAAGACCCTGTTGAGTGTGACGTATCTCCGATACTGTCATTTCTCCAAGAGCGTCTGGACAAGGGTCTCACCCCTTCCACGCTCAAGGTGTATGTAGCAGCCATCGCAGCATTTCATGCTCTTATTGCTGGCCAATCAGTGGGTCGAAACGGCCTTGTTGTGCGTTTCCTGAGAGGTGCTAGGCGGTTGAAGCCCCCACGTCCTCTCACCGCTCCCACTTGGGACCTTCACACGGTCCTTGAAGCGCTCAAAGGGCCTCCCTTTGAACCGCTGCGGTCAGCTGGCCTTCGGCCCCTAACGCTCAAAACCGCTCTGCTACTTGCTCTAGCATCAGTCAAGCGTGTTGGCGATTTGCAGGCCCTCTCGGTGAGCCCTGCATGCCTTGAGTTTGGGCCCAATGACTCAAAGGTCATTTTAAAACCCAGGCATGGCTACGTACCTAAAGTTCTCTCAACGCCATTTAGAGCGCAGGTAGTTTCTCTCTCGGCTCTGCCTCTGTTGTCAGGTGAGCAAGAGCTGAATTTACTCTGCCCAGTGAGGGCTTTGAGGGTATACACTGAGCGGTCACAAAACATTGCGAGATTTATTTTTGGAAAGTGCAGTAACGTACTCGGTTACGAACGTAACCTCGGTTCCCTGAGATACGGAACGAGTACTGCGTTATATGCCGTGCCACGAGGCTGCGGCTTCAGTGTCGTCGCTTCAGTCGTATGACCTGATTTCCTCTGGCGATTTGCCTGCTTATATAGCTATACGCCCCGCCCCTTTTTAGCGGGCTTTGGCGCGCTGCATCGCCACAGGCTCGCGCAGCTACGCAGCGCCGTCATTGGTTTTAAAAAAGTTTACAGATTAAACCAATGGCAGTGCAGTTGCACTGCGTTATTGAAAAAAGGCTTCAGTATTGAGGAAAAAAGGAGCTTTTCCCCATACGCAGTACTCGTTCCGTATCTCAGGGAACCGAGGTTACGTTCGTAACCGAGTACGTTACTGCACTTTCCAAAAATAAATCTTGCAATGTTTTCGACTACATTATATACCTTACAGTGTTTATCGAAATTAGTATAAGTGCACGTGTTCCAGATCATCTTGTTTTTGCCACTTTAATTAGGATTTTGTTTTGGGGTAAATAAAAAGCTTCCGCTTCTACACGACGAATCTGCTGATCACTGGGAATCAGAATGTTTGCATACAGTACGTGAGGTACCTGGATGACGGCTGCACGGCAGTTGTTTCAACTAGCGAAATTAAGGACTTTAACTACGACATGTTTGACCAAACTCAAGTTTATTGGGTACGATGGAAGCAAGACTTCTTCAGGGCACAAATACTGAAGCTTAAAAGGTATGTAACTTAAGCAGTAGCTGTTTTATCGTAACTCGTTCACTGCACAATATAAACAAATGAGTGATATATAGTTTTGTTTCTTATTTTGTTTCTATAATTTTACAGAAAATAAAGAAGACATAGAGCAGAAGTTGTCTAAAGGCAAACGACTCCGGATGTCACCTCTTAAAAAAACATCGCCATGTGGTCATCGCCACCACATACTACTTGTTACTCGCTAAAAGAGAGAGCGGAAGCTAAGAACAAAAATATGTGTTGTAAAGGTTATATTGTATAACGTTTTATATATATATATATATATATATATATATATATATATATATATATATATATATAAGAAAGCCATGTAAATGATAGGAATATCCAGAATGTTTTTCTTTATTAAAAAGTGAATTACAATTCTCTAGAAAATTGTCTTGGTCTTTATTTAACTATGAATATGCACTAAGAAATGTGCTATGTAACAAATGGGTTTTGTTGTGGTCTTGCTGGGATTATACTAGCATCCAAAGACAACATATGTTGACCAGCACACCAGCATCCCAGGCAGGTCGGCCAGCACACCAGCATCCCAGGCTGGTCAGCCAGCACACCAGCACCTAATGCTGGACCAGCATATCACCATCCCAGGCTGGTCAGCCAGCACACCAGCAACCAGCACCTAATGCTGGACCAGCATACCACCATCCCAAGCTGGTCCCAGCATGCAAAACATACCTTATGCTGGACCAGCAATGCTGGTTTTTTTAGCAGGGATGTGGCTCAAACGTTAAATTGCCATCAAAAAATATCCCTAGATTCCTCAATTTTGTTTGAAATTTGAACCATCAAGAGTTAGATTGACTGACCTGGCTTTGCGTAGTTGGTGGGGTGAGCCAACAAGCATAATCTCAGTCTTTTCACTGTTAAGACAAAGAAAATTTTCTGTCATCCATTCTTTCATCTTAGAAATACATCCAGAAAGGAAATCAACAGGCACAGTTTCATTAGGTTTAAAATGAATATAGATCTGAGTATCATCTGCGTAAAAATGAAATTTTAGACCAAGTGATCTCAAAAGGGTGGTTTCTGTACTATGGGATTTACGAAAGCCCAATTGCAAAGGCTCAAAGAGATTGTTCTCAGTTAAATGAGAAATTAACTGAGTAGCAACAACTCGCTCCAAAAGTTTAGCAAGAAAAGAGAGATTAGATATGGGACGTAAATTAACAAGGTTCTCATAGTCTATATTTGTCTTTTTAGGTACCGGGGTGATTGCAGCCATTTTAAAAGCTGTTGGGACAACCCCAGTACACAGAGAGTCATTTATAATGCTCAAAACAATGGGACCCAGAGAAGTAAAACATGACTGAAACAAACCAGTGGGTATGGGATCTAGTAAAGAAGTGGCTGCTTTCATTTTAGAAACCGCTACAAAAAGACAATGCGTGTCAAGTGTAGAAAATGTTGAAAACATAGAACCAGAATAACAAGGAGTAAAAACAACAGAAGAAGACAATGAAGAAGAAGCACAAAAACCTCTACGAACATTATCGACCTTTGTGCCAAAGAAATGCAGGAACTTATTACAGAGATGATCAGAAGCAGTGACATGAGAGACAGTTTTATGATTTAGCAATTTGTTAAGAGAATTGAAAAGTTGTCTTGAATTTCCTTGATTGTTGTTAATCATGTTAGAAAAATAATCAGATCTGGCAGCAACAATACCAGCCTTATATTCTTGTAGGCCGTCTTTGCATATTTGATGATGTACAGTCAGACCTGAGAGATGCCACCTACGCTCCATTTTACGGCTAGATGTCTTCATCATACGCAAATCTTCCTTATACCAAGGAGCAGGACGTACAAATGAAACAGAGCGTGACTTTAGAGGAGCAAATAAGTCCAGGCCAGTTAAGAGAGCACAATTTAACATGGAAACCCTTGTCTCTAGATAATCAGCTGGAGAGAAACTACTTAGTGAAGAGTTGATGAAAACAGAAAAGTCCAATTGACTTCGGTCATACTTCGGAGGCAGTGTTGGCAACAGGTATGTGCATATCAAAAAAGACTGCCAGATGATCATGATCAGACAACCCTAAATCAATAGTAGACAACTGAGACACAAAAGATCCATTAGATATCACAAGGTCTAAAATATGTCCTTTGTTATGTGTCGTACAGTCAACAGACTGATACAATCCAAAGCACTCCAGCAAAGCCAAGAAACCCTTTGGTAAAGCAGACTCCTTTTTGTCCATCTGGATATTAAAATCCCCCAAAAAAGAGTTCTCTCAAATTTGAGGCACAGATACGACAGCAGATCCACAAACTCCAATAAAAAGTCTTTGTTTGCTTTAGGAGGCCGGTAGACTGTAGCTATAGCAGTTGAGTGACACTCAGAAACTGACAAAACGAGACATTCAAATGAAGAAAACAGAGGAACAGTTACGGGTCTTAATTTGTATTGAGATCCTCTACCAGTGGATCGCGGGAGATCGAATAACCCGTAGCCGGCAGGAGTAAGTTCATTAAAGAGAAGACCGTCCGATTGTTTGTGCCATGTTCCGACTAGACTTAAAAAGTCGAGTTTTTCTTCCAAAATGATATCAGATATAGTCACAGCTTTGTTGTTGACGGAGCGAGCGTTAAAAAACGCCGATTTCAACAGGCTCGGGGATTTAGAAAACACTCGTGTATGCTCTTTATATGTGAGCACAGACAAATTGTTATAGTTAATCCCAGCAGGGTTATACACCAACCTGTGGGGTTTTCGAAGAAATGTAGGATAGGAAACAGCATCAGATGATGAACATGTAAAACTGCGCCTTGAGGAGCGATGTAAGTAGCGCTTACGCCGGAGAAAACCAGCATAGCCACAGTTAGCGTAGGTATCATGTGAGATAATAATTCCGTTTCAAGTTCAACAGTTGGCGAGCAGTGTACCTCAGTGCCATGCAGGAGGAATCCACACCAACAGCAGACCCGCAGAAGTGTAAATCCTGAGCAGGGCAACAGGAGAGTTGGTTCCAGCAGCAGACGTTCAGAATTAGGGACAAAAAGCTGACGAGTAAAATGTAATCCCACATCGCAGTACAATAAAACTAAATATTGTTCACTCTTCAGATGCTCCAAAACTGTTGTCTGATAATTAAAACGAACAAACAAATAAAGCGGGAGAAAGGAGCGGCAGCCAACACGCGCCACCGTTTCCCCTTCAACCCGTAAGGTGATTATTTAGTAAGTGTCTAAATAATAGTAAGTAGTATAATATTAGTAAGTATATATATGATAATATATGATCAATAATACCATGAGATTAAAATAATATTAAATATTATTAAATAATTAAATATTAAATGAGAAAATGTTTCATTTAGTTTTTCTAAAAGAATAAAAAAGCACACCAAGCATGTATGTATGTATGTATGTATGAATGTATGTATGTATGTACTGTATGTTTGCATGTATAAAAATCACAAAACCTTAAATCCATTGCCACAGAGAACTTAATACTTAAACCATAATGCCAGTGCATTTACCTGTAAAAATGGATTCATGTATTTCTGCCAAAGTGCATATAATGGCTAAAAATAGAAAAAATAAAATAAAAATAAAATAGTTTGTTTTTAGAGAGATTCATGGGTTATTTGTGGAAATGTAGCATGCTCCGCCCTATGATGTATAAAGGCATGACTGCTACAAAACAATATGAAGTCAGATTTTCTCACTCTCTCTCTAACAGAAAAATGGTTGACACTTATGTGCTTTTTGTGTTGTTTATTTTGTTCTTTGGTAAGACATATGTTGAACATACGTTAATTGACTTCCAATTATTTGAAATTAAAGTAAGAATTTTTACATTTTTCCCCTTTTTCTTAGCAGGGAGGTCCAACTGTGTAAAAGTTCAACAGATCTCATCGCTTTTAGCCAATGAAACAGGCAGTGTAACAATCCAGTGCAGCCATGATGACAGTAACTTACCAGTGATGTTATGGTATCAGCAAAGCAGCCGCACAGTCATGGCACTGATTGGATATACTAATACTGCTACAGGTAAACCAAACTTCGAGGATGGATTTAAAGATCGATTCACACTGAGCAGAAAAACCATGACTGAAGGAAGTCTGACCATCTCTAAGCTCCTCCAGTCAGACTCTGCTGTTTATTACTGTGCAGCCAGTCAGCACGGTGCTGTATATTCCAACAAACACATTACTAAAACCTCAAATACACTGAAACACAAATGCAGCATCTGTTTCAACATGAGGGTTTTGTTTAATCTGATGAGGTTTTATATTACCATCCGGTGTAAACCAAATAGTTTTAATTGCTATTTTGGATCTTTTTCCTTGGGCATTTTATCTCTGTTTGAACTCCAACGCTGATCTGTGTGACGTGTAAAAGGCTGTAGGTAATATTGGAGACTCAAATCTCCATGAGCTGGGTATTAACACTGGCCTCCATTTTCTGTGGTGCTCTTATTAAACATCTTTTATAAAAGACTAACATTTAACTAGGTAGATAACCTGTGAGTTTTATTTCATTATGTACTCTGTCAGGTATATATAGTTGAAATGACAATAAAAGATTCTTGACTTGATTTGAACGACTCATTTTAACAAAAAAATCAGTTGTATTCCTATAATTTTGTGAGAGAACTCAACATTAATGCTTTTGAAGGATTTCCTGGTTTAAATGTGGAAGCTGAACACACCCCTCCCCTCTGTATTAGTATAAAGACTCATGTCAGTGTAAAAGTTGTGCCTCATAAGGATGGATGGTTCTTGTGAACTCTGTGTGTTCTTCATTTTGATTGTAGGTAGGATATTTTCCAAATGTTCACATCACATTGACTTTTTGATTTGGAAACTTATTGAAGTTTGACAACTCTTTCTGTTGTTGTTTTTTTTTTTCAACAGGGAGCGTAAAGTGTATCAATTTTCAACAGAAGGCATCAATGCTAGTCAGTGTAAAAGAGGGTGTAGTTATTGAGTGTAAACATGATGACAGTAGCATGTATTATATGTTATGGTATCAGCAAAAAAACATCACTGACATGAGTTTAATCGGTTATATCTATGGAGAAAAGGGGAGTCCAAACTATGAGGATGCATTTAAAAATGGGTTCACAATGAGCAGAAAGGGCATGACTGAAGGAAGCCTGACCATCTCTAATCTCCAGCTGTCAGATTCTGCTGTTTATTACTGTGCAGCAAGTAAGCACAGTGCTGCACACGTACACAACAGCCTTGCTAAAACCTCAAACCCTGCTTCAAACTGTGTATTACTCAAGACAGTTTAAATTGTAGGTGCTGATAACCAAACTATGGCATGATCAGAAGAGCTTATTAAGAATAAAACAGCAGATCTTGTACTTTTTTATCTTTCTTTTTATTTCCCTTATTTTGTTTGTATTTCTGAAAATGTTCATCAGAGGTATGGTGAATGGTGACTCTTGCATTCAAATTTAGCAGAAAAGCAATTAAACTCTAATCCAGAGTAAAATAATTGAAAATGAAATTCAAATGATTTTCTGGATCAGCAAATTATTTCATCCTTCTGTCTCAAAGTAAACACCATCCTTCTCACGTGGCGAAGTGTGAGTTGTTGTGGTTCAAATCAGGCCTTCCATAAGGACTGGATTTTCATATATCATGAGGTTTAGTTATAGATCTCTAAGGATTAATAAAGTTTTGGGTCAACAGGGGGAGATGTTTCTTAAGAATAGAACACTGAAACTCTCTCTCTCTCTCTCTCTCTCTCTCTCTCTCTCTAAGCTACATTTGAATTAACTGCATATTAATGACAATAGTTCACTATAAGAAAATACATAAATACCTATTTTAAATCTATAACTATTCAGAGATCTGAAGCTATTTATCTTTTTAGCTTTTTCAGAAAATCCTGATTTAAATGTTGACTTTATCACATCATCATACCCCACCCACTTCTAATAGTGTAAAGGAAATGTAAATACTCTATAATGTCAGATTCACTCAGGCTGTGTATCAGAAGGATGTATGGTATTCATGGACACTGTGTGTTCTTCATATTGCTTTTTGGTAGGATGTCTAAAAAATGATTACGTATTATTTAACTGCATTGACTTTAGTACATTAAAATGATCTTATAAGTATTTCTTTCTTCTTCTTTTTTTGACTTTAACAGGCAGGGCAGATTGTGTGACACTTCAACAGGCTTCATTAGTTCTAGTCAGTGAAACAAGGGATGTTGCAATTAACTGTAGCCATGATGCTAACAACTTACCACTAATGTTGTGGTATCAGCAAAAAAGTAGCACAGTTATGGCACTGATTGGATATACTTCTGGACCAACAAGTGATCCAAACTTTGAGGAAGAATTTAACAATCGATTCACAATGAGCAGAAAGAGCATGAAGGAAGGAAGTCTAAAAATGAAAGATTTGAATAGAAAATCTAATTAAATTTTGAATTGGAAATTTGACTTATTATGTTGTGAAGACTTCCTGCTTTAAATGTGAAAGCTTATAACATCATCACAACCCACCCATCTCTAATAGTGTAAAGGAAATGAAAAGACTTTAAAGTTTGTCAGACTCACTCAGGCTGTGTATCAGAAGGATGTATAGTACTTGTGCCCTCTGTGTTTTTTCTATTCTGTTTTTTGGTAAGACATTTTTCAAAAAGCAAACTGTGATCGTAAACAAAATAAAGCAGTTTCTGAAGCTGACTAAATATCTGAATGAATGCATGAATATAGACTCATATTTACTTCTGAATCTAAATTATAGAATGTTTTGTTTTTAATTTCAATAACTTTTTTTTTTCAACAGGGAATTCAGACTGCGTGAAATTTCAACAGAGTCCATCGATTATAGCCATCGAAACACTCAATGTAACAATCCATTGTAGGCATGATGATAGTAACTCATTACGTATGTTATGGTATCAACAAAACAGCCGTACAGTAATGGCACTAATTGGATATACTGCTGGAGCAAAGAGTGATCCAAACTACGAAGATGGATATAAAGATCGGTTTATTCTGAGCAGACCGACCGTGACTGAAGGAAGTCTGACCATCTCTAATCTCAGTCGGTCAGACTCTGCCGTTTATTACTGTGCAGCCAGTCAGCACAGTGCAACACTCTTATACAGCAGCCTTACTAAAACATCACACACATGCACCAGAGACTTGTTATCTGATGAGGTTTTGGACAAAAAAACATCTGGTATTTTAGATATATGTATGATGTCTTAAATGTATGATCTATGTATCTAAACCACATTGATTACATTTTTATACAAATTAAATTAAAAGTCATATCAGATATTTACATTTGTTCAAAAATAAATGAGGATTTACATAATATGGAATACATGTAAAATATATGGATACCCATATGTGCTCTTTCCAAAATCATTAGTATGAACACAGAGTTGGTCTGCTGCCATGTAGTTATAATAAGCTCCACTCTTCTGGGAGGGTTTTCCATATTGGATTTTGGAGCACGGTTGTAGGAACATGTGCTCATTCAGCCTGATCATATATATCAAACTCAGGCCCGCGGGCCAAATTTGCGGGCAAGTTAATTCCACCCTCTACAAAAATGGCCAAACGAAAGATGGACAATAGGAGCTTTCAAGACAGGTGTGAGGCAGATTAATATTATATTAATAATATAATATATAATATTAATATTTTGTTGCACAACCTTTTGAGGCAATCACTGCAATCAGATGATTCCTGTAACTGTCAATGAGACTTCTGTACCTCTCAGCAGGTATTTTGGCCCACTCCTCATGAGAAAACTGCTCCAGTTGTTTCCGGTTTGAAGGGCGTCTTTTCCAGACGGCATGTTTCAGCTCCTTCCAAAAATGCTCAATAGGATTGAGGTCAGGGCTCATAGAAGGCCACTTTAGAATAGTCCAATGTTTTCCTCTTAGCCATTCTTGGGTGTTTTTAGCTGTGTGTTTTGGGTCA
The DNA here is from genome assembly GCF_030014155.1 of Tachysurus vachellii. Taxonomy (NCBI): domain Eukaryota; kingdom Metazoa; phylum Chordata; class Actinopteri; order Siluriformes; family Bagridae; genus Tachysurus; species Tachysurus vachellii. Next base: position 9,621,951 of record NC_083469.1, read on the forward strand.
TTGTCCTGTTGCAAGACCCATGACCTGCAACTGAGACCAAGCTTTCTGACACTGGCCAGCACATTTCTCTCTAGAATCCCTTGATAGTCTTCAGATTTCATTGCACCCTGCACAGATTCAAGACACCCTGTGCCAGATGCAGCAAAGCAGCCCCAGAACATACAGTAACAGAGCCTCCTCCATGTTTCACAGTAGGGACAGTGTTCTTTTCTTGATATGCTTCATTTTTACGTCTGTGAACATAGAGCTGATGTGCCTTGGCAAAAAGTTGTATTTTTGTCTCATCTGTCCATAGGACATTCTCCCAGAAGCTTTGTGGCTTGTCAACATGAAGTTTGGCATATTCCTGTCTAGCTATTTTATGATTTGTTTTCAACAATGGTGTCCTCCTTGGTTGTCTCCCATGTACAGTAGTCCACTTTGGCTCAAATAACGATGGATGGTGCGATCTGATGTTCCTTGAGCATGAAGTTCACCTTGGATCTCTTTAGAAGTCTTTCTGGGCTCTTTTGTTACCATTCGGATTATCCGTCTCTTTGATTTGTCATCAATTTTCCTCCTGCGGCCACGTCCAGGGAGGTTGGCTACAGTCCCATGGATCTTAAATTTCTGAATAATATGTGCAACTGTATCAAAAACACTTACTAAATTTGAAACACCATATGATGATGATATATAACATCATAATATATAATATATGATAAAAAATAACATGAGATATATTAAATATTAAATGAGAAAATGTTTCATTTAGTTTTTTCTAAAAGAATAAAAAAGAACACCAAGCATGTATGTATGTATGCATGTACTGTATAAAAATCACAGAATTTTAAACCCATTGCCACAATTAACTAATATTATTAGAAAATAATAATATAACCTGCCATAATGGCAGTGCTTTTACCTGTAAAAATGGATTCATGTATTTCAGCCAAAGTGCATATAATGGCTAAAAATAAAAATAAAATAAAAATGAAAAAGTTTGTTTTTAGAGAGATTCATGGGTTATTTGTGGAAATGTAGCATGCTCCGCCCTATGATGTATAAAGGCATGACTGCTACAAAACAATATGAAGTCAGATTTTCTCACTCTCTCTCTAACAGAAAAATGGTTGACACTTATGTGCTTTTTGTGTTGTTTATTTTGTTCTTTGGTAAGACATATGTTGAACATACGTTAATTGACTTCCAATTATTTGAAATTAAAGTAAGAATTTTTACATTTTTCCCCTTTTTCTTAGCAGGGAGGTCCAACTGTGTAAAAGTTCAACAGATCTCATCGCTTTTATCCAATGAAACAGGCAGTGTAACAATCCAGTGCAGCCATGATGACAGTAACTTAGAAGTAATGTTATGGTATCAGCAAAGCAGCCACACAGTCATGGCACTGATTGGATATACTTATACTGCTACAGGTAAACCAAACTTCGAGGATGGATTTAAAGATCGATTCACACTGAGCAGAAAAACCACGACTGAAGGAAGTCTGACCATCTCTAAGCTCCTCCAGTCAGACTCTGCTGTTTATTACTGTGCAGCCAGTCAGCACGGTGCTGTATATTCCAACAAACACATTACTAAAACCTCAAATACACTGAAACACAAATGCAGCATCTGTTTCAACCTGAGGTTTTTGTTTAATCTGATGAGGTTTTTATTACCATCCGGTGTAAACCAAATAGTTTTAATTGCTATTTTGGATCTTTTTCCTTGGGCATTTTATCTCTGTTTAAACTCCAACGCTGATCTGTGTGACGTGTAAAAGGCTGTAGGTAATATTGGAGACTCAAATCTCCATGAGCTGGGTATTAACACTGGCCTCCATTTTCTGTGGTGCTCTTATTAAACATCTTTTATAAAAGACTAACATTTAACTAGGTAGATAACCTGTGAGATTTCTCTCCCATTACATTCTTAGTGCATCAATTTTCAGAAAAAGAAATACTGATGCAAATAACAATGCTTTAATGTAACTTAATGTAAATGTCGGAAACATTCACGAGGCATCTGGATAGGTACCAACACAGCAAATATGACCTCATTACAAATAAATAATTAATTAATTAATGAATAAATGGCTCTAAATATCCATTATTTAGTACAGAATAAGAATGTGCTCTTAAAAACCAATCATCTAAATAAACACTTATTAATTAATGAAATATTAATAATGCAATCTAGGTCATTAGACAATTACATTGGAAAATAACATACTAATACTAATAAAGATAAAGTATACAGATAAATTACAAGAACCTTTGTTTAAAACATTTTATTTGTGTACAATGTTTACAACCCTATACCTTTGCAGAAAGTACTGTATAATATTTAGAATGCAAACAGGTCAGTGCTATTTTGTGTATCTGTCTTGTAGTGTTTTGTATTGTCTGTTTGCACGGTCTTTTGTCTCACACTGTTAGCACTAGGTTGCACACGAGGCACTTTATGTGGTTAGGACAACTTACTTTTAGTCTGTGTTGTTTATGTAGCTCTATGTTGTTTTATGTAACACCATGATCCAGGAGAAACTCTGTTTTATTTCATTATGTACTCTGTCAGGTATATATAGTTGAAATGACAATAAAAGATTCTTGACTTGATTTGAACGACTCATTTTAACAAAAAAATCAGTTGTATTCCTATAATTTTGTGAGAGAACTCAACATTAATGCTTTTGAAGGATTTCCTGGTTTAAATGTGGAAGCTGAACACACCCCTCCCCTCTGTATTAGTATAAAGACTCATGTCAATGTAAAAGTTGTGCCTCATAAGGATGGATGGTTCTTGTGAACTCTGTGTGTTCTTCATTTTGATTGTAGGTAGGATATTTTCCAAATGTTCACATCACATTGACTTTTTGATTTGGAATCTTATTGAAGTTTGACAACTCTTTCTGTTGTTGTTTTTTTTTTCAACAGGGAGTGTAAAGTGTATCAATTTTCAACAGAAGGCGTCAATGCTAGTCAATTAAAAACAGGATGTAGTTATTGAGTGTAGACATGATGACACTAACATGTTTACTATGTTATGGTATCAGCAAAAAAACATCACTGACATGAGTTTAATCGGTTATATCTATAGAGAAACCGGGAGTCCAAACTATGAGGATGCATTTAAAAATCAGTTCACAATGAGCAGAAAGGGCATGACTGAAGGAAGCCTGACTATCTCTAATATCCAGCTGTCAGATTCTGCTGTTTATTACTGTGCAGCAAGTAAGCACAGTGCTCCACACGTACACAACTGCCTTGCTAAAACCTCAAACCTCAGTTTAAATTGTAGGTGCTGATAACCAAACTATGGCATGATCAGAAGAGCTTATGAAGAATAAACCAGCAGATCTTATACTTTTATTTCTTTCTTTTTATTTACCTTATGTGTGCTGACAGTACCCCTCCCTCCACGAAGCGTCTCATGAAATCCCTCCTGGCTGGTCAGGATGGTCACGATGGTCACGAGGTCAGCATCCAAAATGTGGCGTGCCGGAACCCAGGAGCACTCCTCCAGACCTTAACCCTCCCAGTCAACCAGATACTGTAATCCCCTACCGCGACGTCTGGAACGCAGGAGCCAGCAAACAGTGTAAGTAGGGCCCCCATCAATGTATCGGGCGGGTGGAGGGAACCAGCGAACAGGCTTGAACTGGCTTGAGTCTGTAGACCTGGAAGCTAGGGTGAATACATAGGACTCTGGGAAGCTTGAGTCTGACCACCACTGGATTGAGCACCTTGGAGGTGGGAAAAGGCCCAACAAAGCATGGGGCAAGTTTCCTGCATGCAACCTTAAGCAGCAGGTCCCTGGTGGATAGCCAAACCCTCTGACCAACACAATTAGGTGGGTGCTGGACGGCGCTTGCGATTGGCCCACCAGGCATAGCTCCTAGAAGCAACCGGGTAGGCAGTTCTAGGCAGTTGCTCCTAGAAGCAACTGCCTTAACCGGGTTGGAGTCCATCTGAATGCTACCGGGCGAGAGAATGAAGCCCAAAAAGGTGGTACTGATGGTGTGGAATTCAAATTTCTCAGCTTTCACATACAGATGATTCTCAAGGAGGCATTGGAGCAGGACTCAAATATGGTTTCTGTGTTCCTCCAAGGAGCGGGAAAATATCAGAATAACATCCAAGTAAACGAAAGACAAACTTGTTAAGAAGGGCTCACAGGACATCACAGGCCTGCAAGACTGCCGGCGCATTGGTCAGGCCAAACGGAATGACCAGATATTCATAGTGACCTGAAAGGGTATTCAAAGCTGTCTTCCACTCGTCTCCCTCCCGAATACAGATAAGGTGTTAGGCATTACTTAAGTCCAATTTTGTGAAACTAATAGCTGGAGTAGTGCAAAGGCAGAGGTCAAGAGAGGCAGGGGGTACCAATTCTTAATGGTAAGGATGTTAAGCCCTCTGTAATCAGTACAAGGGTGGAGCGAACCATCCTTTTTCCCCACAAAGAAAAACCCTGCCACCGCTGGAGATGAAGAGGGACGAATAATGCCAGCCTTGAGAGAATCCTGGATGTACTGTAAAATGGCCACAGGGGGAATAGTTCCAGGCAAGAGGTCAATGGCACAGTCGTAAGGCCGATGATGAGGGAGGACACAGGCTCTGGTCTTGCTGAAGACAACTTCCAGATCATGGTAGTCCGGAGGCACAGAACTGAGGTCTGGTGATGGTTCCTCAGTGACTTGATGCTGAGTCTGTGGTTTCCAGTTGAGCAGTGAATGTGGCAGTGTGTTCCCAATCCAAGATGCAGCCACTGGTCCAGTCCAGGTGGGGATTGTGTTTCTGAAGCCAGAGGAATCCCAGCATAATGGGCGCTTGTGGCAGTGGAATTATCAGGAATGTTATCCACTTGTGGTGATGTTCGGCAACCATCAGGAATACAGGTTCTGTTCGATGTGAGACCTTATGTAAGATGTGGCCATCCACTGGCCCTTCCTTTAACGGCGTGCCCTGCCTTTTGCTGGACATGAAGCAGCCATGTGTCAAACCACCCCGCAGTAGAGGCAAAATCCCTGGGAACACCGTCTCTCCTTTTCTGTGGGCGAAAGGTGTCACTGGCCGATTTCCATGGCCTGAATGGGAAACCTCCAGGAACTGTCCCTTGTAATGAAGAACTCGGTGGGGAGCATGGAGTGGGAGGACGAGCACTGGGATACCATGAGTGGTGGGGAACCCTTTCGGAGCAGCGCTCTTGGATACGTCAGTCAATGCAAGTAGCCAGTGTGATCAGATCGTCCAGTTCAGAAGGTAGTTTACGAATGGCAAGCTCATCCTTGTTAAAACACAGAAACCAGAAACAAACAGAGTCTAACCAGGCAGGGCAGAACAGGAACAATGCTGGATGAATCACAGTGCACAGGGCAAGCTGAGAAGACCATCTGGCACGGAACCACATGAAAGCAGCATCCATATATAGTGCCTAACACCTAAAATGGCCACCGCCCTGGAAGTGAAAATCCAAGATGGCTGCCGGCCTGGAAGTAGTGTAGCAAACCAGGAAGTGTGGACAGAGTGCTGATATAAACAGGCTCGTAAAATATCTGTAGTCAAGTGTCCTTTGAGTTACGCAACACACGAACATGCTCGAACATGCTCGAATCACGTTCAGCAGAAAAACATTTAAACTCTAATCCAGAGTAAAATAATTGAAAATAAAATGCAAATGATTTTCTGAATCAGCAACTAAAAATTATTTTTTCCTTCTGTCACAAAGTAAACACCACCCTTCTTGCATGGCAATTAAAAACAAAGTGAGAGTTCGGGTGAGTTGTTGTGGTTCAAATCGGGCCTACCATAAAGACTGGATTTTCATATATCTTGAGGTTTAGTTATAGATCTCTAAGGATTAATAAAGTTTTGGGTCAACAGGGGGAGATGTTTCTTAAGAATAGAACACTGAAACTCTCTCTCTCGCTCTCTCTCGCTCTCTCTCTCTCGCTCTCTCTTTAACTACAGTAAGCTACATTTGAATTAACTGCCTATTAATGACAATAGTTCTCTATAAGAAAATACATAAATACCTATTTTAAATCTATAACTATTCAGAGATCTGAAGCTATTTATCTTTTTTGCTTTTTCAGAAAATCCTGATTTAAATGTTGACTTTATCACATCATCATACCCCACCCACTTCTAATAGTGTAAAGGAAATGTAAATACTCTATAATGTCAGATTCACTCAGGCTGTGTATCAGAAGGATGTATGGTATTCATGGACACTGTGTTTTCTTCATATTGCTTTTTGGTAGGATGTCTAAAAAATTATTACGTATTATTTAATCACATTGACTTTAGTATATTAAAATGATCTTATAAGTATTCTTATAAGGCTTCATTAGTTCTAGTCAGTGAAACAAGGCATGTTACAATTACTGTAACTGTAGCCATGATGCTAGCAACTTACCAGTAATGTTGTGGTATCAGCAAAAAAGTAGCACAGTTATGGCACTGATTGGATATAATTTTGGACCACTGTGTACTGTGCTGCATATTTACAGACCCGACTTACTAAAATATTAGACACCATTGGTTTGTTATCTGATGAGGTTTAAATTACTTTATGTTAATTTATATGGATATTGTGACTTAACCCCACTATGATTATTTTAGGTTTTGATCTAACTGTTGCTCTTAACAGCTATTTGTATTCATTCAGAAAATGTCCATGGTTTTATTTCAAAGCTGATCTTGAGTAACTTTTTTCTTTAATTCAAATAATAATTATACCTGTTTTTTAATATTTTTTATTTGCATTAGACTTCCATTCAACAGGAATGTTATAGTACAATGTTTCGGTATCTGTACCAAAGCTAAACCATGGATTTGTTGGAATCTAATGGATTTGTATTTATGAAATTTCTAATCTTTTTTTTAATTATTCAGTTTTGTTGCAAGGAATTGTGTTATTATTATTACTAGTAGTAGTAGTATTTTCTCATTGGGTCATGTATCCCAAAATAAAGAGAACATCCTGAATAGAATCATATAATATATAATAAAAGCTACATATGAGAAACAAATCATTTCAAAGAATACAAAATACGGGATAATTATTGAACAGCATGATGTCCAGAGAACTGTTACTACCAATAAATCAAGCCAGCAACAAGCCACATAATCAAATATAAAACCATCTGAGAGATAAGAAAACCATCAGCTGTGGCTAAATCAACTGTAGTATATTCATAAAAAGAAAGAAGTGAACTCAAGAACATCAAAATATCTGAATGACCACAGAATCCAACTGTGGAAGATGAGGTAGAAAATTCTCACTACAGATGGGCAATCACCCAAAGTACACTTTGAAACAGACACAACCCAGCATTTTCTAAGGCAAAGAAGTGGACTACAATGACCAAGTCAGTCACCTGATCCAGCTGAACATGCGATTGCTGAAGACGAAACAGAAGGGAAAACATCAAGAACAAACAGGAACTGCAGTTAATGTTTGGCAGTGCAACACCATGGAGGAAACCCTTTGGCTGGTGATGTCTATGAGTTCCAGACCATCACTGACTGCAAAGCATTCAGTGATTTCACAAGAATGAAAACCCTCTATTTCATATATGATTAGGTTAGTACGTCCTGTAAAAAGTGTGGGACCACAATATGGAAGTGTACCATAAAACTCTACTCTCAAATTAAAGATGAACATCTGCCTATGGATTATAAACTTTCAACTCCAATAAACTGTGGGAAATGACTAAAATAACAATAATTTTGTTAAAATGTTCAAATATTTATATTGTGTGAAAGTAACCAGATTTCATTTATATAAACAGCATCATAATTAATCTAGTAAAAAATGTTACATAACTGAAGGATCAATAATAACATGAGATTATAAATGAATAAAATGTATGTATGTATGTATGTATGTATGTATGTATGTATGTATGTATGTATGTATACCTATTGCCACAGAGAACTAATATTATTAGTTAAGAAAATACCTGCCATAATGCCAGTGCTTTTACCTGTAAAAATGGATTCGTGTATTTCTGCCAAAGTGCTAAAAAAAAAAAAAAAAATTTTAAAAATGAAAAAGTTTGTTTTTAGAGAGATTCATGGGTTATTTGTGGAAATGTAGCATGCTCCGCCCTATGATGTATAAAGGCATGACTGCTACAAAACAATATGAAGTCTGAATTTTCTCACTCTCTCTCTAACAGAAAAATGGTTGCCACTTATGTGCTTTTTGTGTTGTTTATTTTGTTCTTTGGTAAGACATATGTTGAAAATACGTTCATTGACTTCCAGTGATTTTAAATTAAAGTAACAATTTTTACATTTTTCCCCTTTTTTCTTAGCAGGGAGGTCCAACTGTGTAAATGTTCAACAGATCTCATCGCTTTTAGCCAATGAAACAGGCAGTGTAACAATCCAGTGCAGCCATGATGACAGTAACTTACAAGTAATGTTATGGTATCAGCAAAGCAGCCGCACAGTCATGGCACTGATTGGATATACTAATACTGCTACAGGTAAACCAAACTTCGAGGATGGATTTAAAGATCGATTCACACTGAGCAGAAAAACCACGACTGAAGGAAGTCTGACCATCTCTAAGCTCCTCCAGTCAGACTCTGCTGTTTATTACTGTGCAGCCAGTTAGCACGGTGCTGTATATTCCAACAAACACATTACTAAAACCTCAAATACACTGAAACACAAATGCAGCATCTGTTTCAACCTGAGGTTTTTGTTTAATCTGATGAGGTTTTTATTACCATCTGGTGTTTTATAAGGAAATGTTGACAATGAGCTACTGTACACTGATGATTATTACAGCATCTACAATAGTTTTAATTGCTATTTTGGGTCCTTTTCCTTGCATGTTTTGTCTGTGTACAAATCTGTGTAAATTGTAAAGGCTGTGGATTAGTTGGTAGTATTAAAGACTTAAATCTCCATGATCTGTGTATTTCCACTGGCCTCTATTGTATGTGCTAAACTTTTTGATTCTATAGCATCTTCTACTAGAGATTTATAATCTTTAACTAGTTAGATAACCTCTAAAATTTCTTTCTTGTTTCATTTTCAGTGCATCAATTTCCAGACTATATACCTGACTTCCTGGCTGCCACCTGTCATGGGTCAGACTAGCCATTGTGTTTGTTTGTTTTTTCATCCTAATCTGTCTGTTGCCTCACCTAACATCATACTTGTTGCATTTTATTGTATCCTACTTTACATATGTATCCTTTATATTACAACGGTGTGTTTACCTTAAAAATGCTTTTTACTGTATAATTGTGTGGTATCTATTTCTTACCACTAGAGGGAGAATTCTGATCCTGAAAATATATACGTATTCTCTCTAAAATGCAATATAAACTTGACTAAATATTTGACCCTAGCCTCAGAATGGCATTAAATAGAGAGGTTTCTAGACTTGATGTTGTAATATATATTATTGTGTCAATATAGTGAGTTTCATACCTTCACTTTAAAGTAGTTATCAGTTTTGCATTTGTTTTTGTACACTTTAAACTACAGAAACCTCAAATGTCACCTTATGGGTTTCATCATAACATGAGTTTAGTCTGCTTTTCATTCTTCACCCAGTTAAGCCTTTATTAAATCTTCCAACATTATATTATGAAGGATTTATAATGTATAATGTTTAGGAATATGTTATAAAAGCCTATGTGAAGGTATCTATCAAATTCATTCATTCATTCATTCATCTTCAACCGCTTATCCGAACTACCTCGGGTCACGGGGAGCCTGTGCCTATCTCAGGCGTCATCGGGCATCAAAGCAGGATTCACCCTGGACGGAGTGCCAACCCATCGCATATCTATCAAATTAATGCAGATAATATTATAACTTAACAAATATGTTAAAACAGAGAAACAGACCATCGAACCAAGGTATACTATGATAAAATACATGATTAATTCAAATTAAGTGTGATTAAAGACATAAAGATAAAATAGAACTATAAAGATAATCACAAAGGAAATTATTTTGCCAGAGACTGGTTCAGAAGAGAAATAAAAAGAAATGGAATATACTACATACAAAAATGTACAAAGAAGGTGATTGAGAATTAAGATAATATTGCACATGCTATTGCTATTGGTATCATCTACAGTGCACTAAAGATTCACATTCTCTGTCCTAGTTCATTCTAAGAAAGGGATTTATCAAGTGGTGTTGAGACAGATTTTACAATCGAGTACACAACATAAATAGGCTGAAATGAATATTCCTTTATGAACATAGTCAGATCAGTATCATGTCTAAATGTCTAAGCCACCTCCTCTTCATCCATGCAGTACCTGAGTGTGTGACTCTGCTTCTTGGGTGTCTCTGTGCTAAGGATTTTTAGAGAAAAGGAGTGAAGAGCTGATGAAAATGTTCTCACTGGGCATGCTGGTGTTGCTGCTTCTGGGCACTTGTGCGTGTGTGCAAGTTATTTCTTATTTTGTATTTTTAACTGCCTAACAAGTACAGAACTGAATTTTAGACAAATTTAATACTGATTTGTATTTTCAATATATATATATATATATAATTTTCTGTTAAATAAAATTCACTCTTTTTTGCATAGGTGAGGCTTCGGCTGTACAATTGCTCCAGGAAAACTCCTCAGTGATGGCTATTGCTGGGAGTGCCGTTTCCTTTCACTGTGCTATAGAGGCAAAGTTTAGCATGAGCAGCTACACTATGCAGTGGTACAAGCAAATGTATTACGGTGCACCATTTGAGTTCCTGATGATGGAGTATGAACAGGCCACAAAGAAAATGAACGTTGTCCTAAAGAAAGCTGAGAATAAGTTCAGCTTGAACATTTCGCCGTTGACGCTGCAGGACAGTGCCATTTATTACTGTGCTGCCAGACACAGTGAAGCAAAAGTTGAGTTTAGTCTTACAAGAAACCTCACCTGATGATGATGAATTGTAAAGACATTTTAATCAGGAACTTCATGCCGTTTCTAAATGTCAGGTCTCTAGTTGCTCTTGTTTCAACTTCCAAGTGGCAAATTTCTCAATCAGCTAGAATTAGTAATGAGTAGCTATCAGAGACGCGGGGGTAAAAACGGACCCAAATGCAGGACAGCTTAACAGAAACAGGATTTATTAACTTTAAAAAAACACGAAACAGGACAAAGACGAACCAGACAAAGACAACAGAGGATTCCGCCCTGCACAAGGCAACGCGGATCAAATAAATAGACAAGACAATCAGAAACATGAGGAACAGGTGTGCAGAAATAGGCAGGAAGAGACAAGGGTGGGGCTGACACGTGAACAAGAAACATAAACAAAAAGCACATGGCCAAAGTCCGGGCAGAGTCCTGACAGTAGCATTAATTTGTTGGCTTTGTATCTACATTTGTGAGGCTTTTGATATGAAATTAAAGTGTAATTTAAAGTTTGTTAGTAGTCCCTACAGTGGCAGGATGCTCAGCTGTCATTGCTGGGGCCAGATTTGTTTCCCAAGCAGGAAACCAACCCAGCCACTAATGGGTTATCTCTCAGTGCTGGTCCCAAGCCTGGACAAAATAGTAGGGTTGCGTCAGGAAAGGCATCCGGCATATGTATAACATATGTATAATATCTGTTATGCATAAATATGTATTAACGGATGATCCTCTGTGACAACCCTGAACAGGGAACCAGTGAAAGTCTGTCTAATTGTCATATAAATAACCAAACACTGAAAACATTGTAAGAATATGAAATTACTTTATAAATACTGCAAGAACTGCATTTTATTATTTATTAACCTATAAAAAGCCTGTATTTATTACAGAACCCTTTGTGCACATTTGGACTTCATTAAAATGTATTTCTGTTATCCTTTTTCCATTTTTTCTCCAATTTATAACTTATAAATCATTATTTGCTGTATTTAAAATAAACTCCATATCAATGATTTTATGCATTGTGTGTAAGATATATGATTATTATGATTATGAAATTAATATAAAAATGTATCTTGTGCATTTAAAATGCCACTGACATTAGATATAATGTATGTATACGCTGTGTATATACAGAGATATAGAGAATATGAAATATATGACTAATCATGAATGAAGATCCACTGCTGTGTGTTTTCAACAGATTAGTGATGTCATTTCCTGTTGTTGATAAGAACTGCTAAATTGTGAAAGCGAAGCAGAGAAACAGCCCAGCAATCAGTTACCCTCTGCATCTCATGGAGCTGGTGTGTGTCGGGTTTGCCTTGCTCATCATTGCAAGTATGACATTTCTGAATTAAGGACAAAGTTGCAAGATCTGTATTAAAAGAATTTTGAATCATGATTTAAGTGGATGTAACTGAAATTGTATTCTTTCCCCTCACAGGATCTTTACATGGAGTAAAAATTAGTCAAAATCCAACTGTACTTTTAAAGAAAGCTGGTGAATCAGTGGAAATTAAATGTCAGCATGATGACGCCACCCATTACTACATGTACTGGTACAGGCAGAGAAGTTTGGGTGAAATGGACCTGATCACTACGTCTTTAGGGAAAGATATTTCTCAAACAGTTGAACCATTTAACAAGAGTAAATACTCTATGATCCGTACTGAGGTTATGCACTCATCCCTGCAGCTAAAGGAACTAGAAGTGGATGATTCAGCTGTGTACTTCTGTGCATCCAGTAGCACAGTGTTTTAACTGAGCCACACACACGAGCAATAACCTCAGCATTGACACCACTGAAGAGTCACAGCATGCAGCTGATGTATGGAATTAAAGCAGTTTATTTTCTATATTTTTCTATTTTCTTTCTTTATTTTACAGCACAGCCTGGTAGAAATAAACATCCTGTAATTACAAGAAATATAATCAACATAATTAATGAAATGGTGGCTGAACTGATGGCTATAAAATCCTAACTGATTTTACTGTAAGATGTCTATGTGGGTACTAAGAGAACGTTGATGTAATTACAGAGCTATGAAGTGGATTACAGATCATATGCTGACCTCTGCAGGATGAAATGAGGAAATAAGCAAGATTTACAGTAAACTACAGCAAAAAAATTACATTAGCTAATTGAATCGCATGTTCTAAATTTAATAGTTTCTTAGAATATAAGAAAAATCTTAAATTATAATATTGCTGTTAATTGCAGTTACACTGTATACAGTAGACACAGGGTTGAGAAATAATGCAAATTTATAATAGAGAACTTTTCACATAGGGTAAAAACACCATATATTTATTATAATCAAACCATAAACCATATATAAATAAAACTATATTGTAATAATTTTTGTTTATAAAAGTATATATATTTACACATCGACAGCCAAGTGAATTATATATAAATAGCCATTAAAATCATAATAATTAAGTATTAATGTCTTGTTAACTATTAATTATGCAAACAGCGTTACATAGAAACAAAACAAAGCCATAAACCAGGAAACAGGAGCAAGAAACATACAGTATTCATAACTATAAACACAACGACTGAGCGTGAAGTGAGTTTTATACTATATACAATTGCAGTGAACGTGGAACTGAATCCAATTGTGTGCAAAAAGAATGAAGGTGAATGTGAACATGAGAGAGCTTGTGCTGGCTGTAGGGTACTGTAATCATTAGTGGCCATGTTTGTAGACTGCTCTGTGGTTTGGGAGTTGCAGATGGTGGCCGTGTTTGTAGACTGCTACATGTTAACTGATGTAGGAAGCAACGTGACACATTATGATACATTTATACTGTGCTCTTGTTATCTTCTTTTACTTTTGGCTTTTCCCGTTAGGGGTCGCCACAGCGAATCATCTGTTTCCACTTAACTCTATCCTCTGCATCCTCTACTATCACACCAATTAACTTCATGTCCTCTTTAACACATCCATATATCTCCTCTTTGGCCATCCTCTTGACCTCTTACCTGGTAGCTCTCCAACATCTCCAACATCCTTCTACCAATATAACCATCTCCCTCCTCTGTACATGTCCAAACCATCTCAATCTAATCTCTCTGACCTTGTCACCAAAACAGCCAACCTGACCCTCTGATGTTCTCGTTCCTAATCCTGTCCATCCTCGCCACTCCTAAAGCGAACCTCAACATCCTCATCTCTGCTACCTCCATCTCTGCCTCATGTCTTTTCCTCACTGCTACTGTCTCTAACCAATACAGCTAACCCATCCTGACACTTTTCACCTTGGTTAGTTAAGTGACGATTTAAGTTTATATGTCGTCAGTGTTTACAAAGGCAACTGCTTATATTTAAAACAGGCATTCTTGACAGTACAGAAAATCTCGACTCAGTGAATTTTGGAGCTGTAATATAAAGTGATGTTAATAATCTGAAGTCACTGCTGAGAAAATCAATCTATGTATAGAATATGAGGAATATTACCTGATTTTTCTTAACTTAGACACAAACCTGTTTTTAAAAATCCTACAGATGCTTTACTAGAAGTAAGTTTTTTTGTCTGGGGTTTGTTGTAATAGCTCCTTGGTCTTCAGTATTCTGTTTGTTTTGTTGTTTTCTAATATATCTTGGGGCTTTTAACAGGTGGTGATAATAATGAAAACTCTGATAGCACCGTGAAGCAGGGGAAAGGGATGGGAAAGGAAGGAGGGGATTAAGAAAGGAAATCTTAAAAAATAAAAAATAAAAAAAACTTTTTTTGTGCACTTATATTTTTGCTAATATTTGTGGTCCAGCTACATTGTGATTGTGTTTACTTCGTTAGATGTTCAGGATTCAGAGTTTTCTTAAGACACATCTCCAACCCATAGCACATGCGTGATATTCTCCTCCCGTATGCCCCTGGGAGCAGGTTTATTCATACGAAGACTGTATTGAAGCTTAAGCTTGTTTGCAGACCTGATAACTCTATTCAACTAATTATGTGACTTCTGACAGCAACTGATTAATGTATAAAGAAATAACAGCTTCCATATTTGTGTTTTGTTCTAGTTATTTTTTAGCATTTAAGTAGAGGCAGTGGGGTGGCCCATGAGGGTAGAGATGAGAGTTTACATGATATGCAGAATCAAGTTGTAGAGATAAAAATTTGTTTGATGAAATGATAATGCTCAAAAAATATAAGCAAATTTATAATTTTGCAATTTGCTGACTGTGTTGCAAAGCTCTTGTAGTAATATTAAATATTGCACTAGAATAGTTTCTCCCAAGCCTGCATAACATATGCATAGCAGGCATGCTCAGGACAAAAATCCCAATTATGTCCATAACGTGTTCCATGTTTGTTATCCAAGTCCAACAGGTGTATACTTATGCAAACCACGGCATGTTGTCAATATTTCACAGCTTTTTCAGCATCTGTTAGTAAATGAATGTTTGTAATATAAGTCTTCTGTGTCTCCATCTCCTGGTGTAGCTACAATGAAGGTAGCAGTTCCTGCAATAAGTCATACTTTGTTAAGGTTACATGAGGGGGTGGGTGTGTGGGCTATGACACAGGAAGATTTTTTTTTTTTGGATACAGAGCACCTGCTCGATTTCTTGGTACTCACAAATAGCAACATTCAGTTTAGATTACACTGCTTGTTTAAACACCTGACAAAATTATAATAGTGTGCAAAGTGACTGATGAGAAATAACGATAAAGTGAGGTGCGGGAGGGGTAGGGGTGAGAGGCAGAAAACACACTTTTGTTTTTGTTCAATGCTTTAACACCGTGGGGACAGGGGGCCACGATGATACATTTCCATAGAGCCGCCGTACAAAAACCTCCCTGTATTTACTGCTAGTGTCAGTCGATCCGAGAGCAGGAATATGTGCTTTATTTAACATCAATCAAACCTCAGGACTCTGTATTATTTTCAATATGTTGCTTTCATTTATTTTTATTCATTACTGATGATTTTATTTTTTATTTTTGTCATTTTGGAAATGCACATTGTTGCATCACAGCTTTTTATAATTTTTGTAACAAGCCATCACTTATAACTTTGCACCAACGTGTTTTAAAATTGAAAATTATTCTGGATTTATTTTGGATTTTTTCATGTTTTACATTTTGGCATGGATTACTACATAGGACTTGATGCATATTTTGAAGCACTACTTTACAATGTGACACTGGAACTCAAGCATACTTTGGAGATGGAACAAAACTGACTGTTTTAGGTAAGTCCACTAGATTCAAATTTTTATATATAAATTGTGACTATATTGTTCAGGTCTATGTTTATGCATTTTTAAATCTAAAATGTATTTTTACTGAGCCACATCAGCCATAAGCAGGATTATAAATGGAATTAGGCCAGGTTGTTAAAACGTGCGTTAGACAGATCTAAGAAATTTGTTTGCACAAGTGTACTGTGCCAACGCCTATCAAGCATACTTTGGAACTGGAACAAAACTCACAGTTTTAGGTAAGAACGTTTTGGCCTTGTGATTGTCACCATTGCTTAGTTAATGCACATACATGCATTAAATACCAAAGAAAACCTCTTAGCTTTGCTATAATGGGTGAAGAATCTGCCTTGCCAGTGGCTATTATCAAGTTATCAGTAATCTTCTCTATATAATGTACTATTTCAGTTAGCCATAGGAGCACTTAGTAAAAATTAAGTGTTCATATAGTATATATTCAGAGAGTTAAGGAAAGAAATTGCTAGGAAATTTGTTTGCACAAGTGTACAGTACTGTGCCAATGCCAATCCAGCACACTTTGGAACTGGAACGAAACTCACTGTTTTAGGTAAGAATGTTTTGTTCCTGAAATTACAATTACTGTTGGTAATAATGGTAATAATGGTAATAAAAATACTTAATTATTCTAAATGTTAAGATTTAATGAAATGATTTGTGACCATTTCTGTGCTAGTGGATCAAGTCTACTGTATGTAGTTTTTATCTAAAGTGCTGTCTAAACCTTTGGAGCTGTCGATTCAAGCTAGAAACCTTCAAATACAAAGCGAATGTGTGAGAAACTTTGTCAGGCTAAGTCGACAGTATTAGCATTAGAGAGATCTGGGAAATTTGTTCACGCAATCATACTGTGACAGCGGTTATCAAGCATACTTTGGAGATGGAACAAAATTAACAGTTTTAGGTAAGAATGTTTTGAACTTGTAATTATGACCCATCTGAAAATGTAAAATTGCATTGCCAGTCAGAAACCTAAAGTGTTCAACTTTTAGACACTGCAGAAAAATGTTGATTTGTCTTAAAGTTTGAAGACCATTCCATTAAAAGAGTAAGTTTTCAATGTTTTACATTTACAGCTTTAGCAGAAACCAAGATATGTTATTTTATATTATTACTATATAGAAACTTGAGGCAAAGTACAAACAACTATGTAGCATTAGAGATCAGAAAAATTTGTTCGCACAATCATACCGTGATAACCGTGACCAAGCGTACTTTGGAGATGGAACAAAACTCACAGTTTTAGGTAAGAAAGTTTTTGTCTTAAAACTGTAGCAGTCAGGATTTTAGTTAGAGTCAAGGCTACTATTTATTTGAAAAATTTCATCAGCTCAGGTTGACTTGATAGCATTAAAGAGATCAGGGAAATGAGTTAATGCAATCAGGCTGTGACCTACAATGAGCCAGCATACTTTGGAGATGGAACAAAACTCACAGTTTTAGGTAAGAATATACTTAAGTTCTTTGAAAATATGTGAAGAAAAAATAAAACTCTACTTTTCTAATCGTTTGCATAACTGGAATTAAATAAATAGTCATTAGAGCTTGAATCAAGACACTTTTTGACATGACAACCAAATACTGTGCCAATTATGAAGCCTATTTCGGCAGCGGAACAAAGCTGACCGTTCTTGGTAAGTATTGCTTGTGTTTTTTGTTTGAAAAGATTATAGCATTTCTTACTAAAGGAAGCAACAGGTTTATACCATATAAATGAACTCTTTAAGGAATAAGTCTAATCAAGCAATCCATGTAGACTGTACATTTTCTGTATTTAAGTTCATTTAGTCATATGGAAATCCAGTTACTTTGGTGAAAGGACAATAATTGATTGAGATGTAGATGTTTAAGATACAGCCATGAACCTATGTGCTCATATTCAGAAGCACATTTTGGAACAGGCACCAAACTCACCGTTTTAGGTAAGAAAAAAATCCAATCAAAAGGTCGATATTGTGTGTGCTTACTGTATGTCAACATGGCTAGATTGAAGGTCAAAAAAAATCTGCACATTGTGAACATTTTCTAAGTAAATGTGTAAATGTGATGAACAATCCTGCATTCGTTGGCAGTGGAACTAAACTCACAGTCAGAGAATTTTTATTAAACTTGATAAAAGCATGAGTAAAGTTTCCTATAGAACAATCTTAGATACAAAGTTATAAAAGGTTTTTCTTTGCTGGTAATATAAATTATTTGTGTTAAAATTTTGCTCCAGTATCAAAAATGATAGTACAATCTAAAGCACTATAGTCGTAAGTAGACGTTTTTCATTAGCTTAGTGTCAGCGTGATAACTACGATCCTGCTTACTTTGGCAGTGGAACTAAACTGACAGTCAGAGGTGAGAAAGCTTAATTATATATATTTTTTAAGCATGATATATTAAGAATGCAGTTTCATTTAGACAAGGTATAATGTGTCTAGGAAAAGTTTATTCATTTGTGTATCATGTTCATGAAGGTTATTATAGGGAGAAAGATTCTGTATAGATTTGATAAACTTCTTATAAATATATATATTGTATATACCTGATATACATGTGATGCACAAAAGAATTTAAGCAGTAGGCAGATGATGGGTTTCTTTTTGCCACATGATGGTTGGATAATTTCATTAGTTAGCTTGTACACTGTGCCTCTGGAACCAGTCAAGCTTACTTTGGTGGAGGAACCAAATTAACAGTTGTTGGTAAGAAATATGTTACAAGTCATCTGCAATAACTCTGTAATTTTATCAGTGTGTAGCTTTGCTAAAAAAGAGTAACAAAAAAGAGTAGGTCGTAGAAAAAAATCAGTCCTTAAGGAGATTTTCAGTAGCAGTGTATCAGTGTGATAGCAACGACCGAGCTTACTTTGGCAGTGGAACTAAACTGACAGTCAGAGGTGAGAAAGCTTAATTATATATTTTTAAAGCAAGATATATGTATATAATATATAGGATTCAATGTTTTTTGGAAGAGTTATTCAGTTGTGGGACATGTTTAGAAAAGCAGTTATAAGGGCAATGAGCTCCTAAATAGATTTGATAAGAAATACACATGATGTACATGTGCTGCACAAAAGAAATTAAGCAACAGGCAGATGATGGATGGTAATTTCATTAGTGAGCTTGTATGCTGTGCCACTGGAGCCGGTCAACAAGCTTACTTCGGTGGAGGAACCAAGTTAACAGTTCTTGGTAAGAAATATAATATCACTAATAATCAGTTGCAATTACTCTTTAATCTTAGCATGTGTTTAACTTTGCTGTAAAAGGAAGGAAGGATATACAGATGGTAGTGCCTTTTGAGAAAATAGAAAAAATATTCAGTCCTTACGGAGTTTTTCAGTAGCTGAGTGTCAGTGTGACAGGCAACTATCCTGCTTACTTTGGTAGTGGAACCAAACTGACAGTCAGAGGTGAGAAAGCTTATTATATATGCTTAAAGTATGATATATAACAGATGCAGTCTCTCTTAGTCCATTCATTGTGTTTCTGAAGAAGGTTGTTCATTTGAAGTGGACTTTTTAAATCTATAATTAATCAGCTATTCTGAAGATAGATCTTGTTTAGGCCAGCTATGTGTATAAATGTGGCAAACTTTCTAAAAAAAAAAAATACACATGATGTTCACAAAAATAAGCAAACACTAGAAAAACAATAGCTTTTTGGTACATGATGGTTGATTTCATAGGCACGTGATAGTCGATTTCATTAGTGAGCTTGTACGCTGTGCCTCTCAGGGCAATCCAGCTCATTTCGGTGGAGGAACCAAGTTAACAGTCCTTGGTAAGAAATATCATGTTACTAGTTAATTGTGATTGTTATTTAATATAAAAAAAAGTGTTTAGTTTTTCTGATCTGTGGAAAGAAGCAAAGATATACTGTTCATTTAGTACAATTTATTTAGGGCACTGAAAAAATAATGAGTCCTTCAGGAGTTTTTCAGTAGCTTAAGATCAGTGTGACAGGCACCTATCCTGCTGTGTTTGGAAGTGGAACTAAGCTTACAGTAATAGGTGAGAAAGATTCAATAACTCTTTTAAAAAGCATGGTTACTCTTTAATTTTGTTTCTTAAAAAAGCTTTAAAATAATTCTAATAGATCTTGTCTGATTTGCTAAACAAAATGTATCGTTAAAAAGAATGTCTGTCCTCTTTAATTAGATAGAGATGCCATTAGCTTGCAGGTTAAAGTGAGTATGCATGTGAAGAATAATCAAGCATTAGTTAAATGATGGATTGTACAGAGTAACTAGGACATGATGGATAGATAATTTCATTAGTGCGTTAGTACGCTGTGCCTCTGGGGGCCGTGAAGCTCACTTTGGTGAAGGGACCAGGTTAACAGTTCTTGGTAAGAAATATCATGTTTCTAATCAACTATATAATGTTGTAAATTTTGTGTGTTGGGAACCTTTAATGCATTTTGGAAAACAGGGCAAATCTAAAAGGTTTTGTTAATTAAAAAAGCTCAGGCTAGTTTGTTCTAGAAGTTTCTTTCATAAGTGTTCACGTCGTGCTTAACAATCCAGCTTACTTTGGTGACGGGACAAAACTAACGGTTCTTGGTAAGAAATATGAATCTTTTCTTTAGATTTACTAGACTAAAGGTGCTTGAACTATAATTGGTTTAATTCAAATGTCAGATGTTAATAATACTGCAATATCGAGAGTAATCCTTCAAGCTGAAGCACAGACATTAAAGATACAGCTTTAAATCTCTGTGCTTTGGTTCGCAAGCATATTTTGGAGAAGGCACCAAACTCACTGTTTTAGGTAATAAAAAAATGCTCATATTTATACTAAATGTCATCTTAAGAGCTTAGAAATGATGTAGTTATATAATAGTAGAGCTACATTGAGGTTCACATTCGTTATGCACAAAAAGAGTGGAGGTTTTTCAGTAGCTCAGTGTCAGTGTGACGACGACAGATCCTGCATACTTTGGCAGTGGAACTAAACTCACAGTTCTAGGTGAGAAAATATGATTTCTTCCTTAATTAATGTTTTATTTGATTTGTGAGGGAAATGTTATAGTAAAGGTTCTGTAGAAAAAGTGTAAATAGTTCAGAGTTGGTATCCATTCAAGCCTAAGTTCTACAGGCTGTTTTAATGTTACTGCTGTTCATTGTGAACACTCAGCCTGCACACTTTGGCCAGGGGACTAAACTCACAGTTCTAGGTAAGCTTTCTGTTTTATTCTATTGTTGAATTCGTAATTGTAATTGCTCTTGGGCAGTTTGATGCTAACTTACCATTCTTGGTTAGAAATATCAGTTCTCTCTATGAATGTCTTGAGCTAATAAAACTTTAAGTGTGCAAGAAGTACATAGCAAGTTTGTTGTATGTTTAAGTGCAAAACTAAGCAAAGTGTAGATGTTAAAGATACAGCTTTGAAACTCTGTGGTCTAGTTTGCAAGCATATTTTGGAACAGGCACCAAACTCACTGTTTTAGGTAAGGAAAAAAAAATTATGACATATTTTATTTTAATTTTGTAATAGGAAAGCTTTATTTGTTTTGCCAAAATGTGTAAGGGTTTTTTAGTTGCTTAGTGTCAGTGTGACAGGCTACAATCAAGCATACTTTGGCAGTGGAACTAAACTTACAGTAAGAGGTGAGAAAGTTTAAATCAGTGATTTAAATATTTCTGGGGTTTCTTGAAAGGGATTATTTGCTTAACTTAGATATTAATACATAATGACTATGTAGATGAAACATGATAATAAAAGACATTCTGGTCTCCTTTTGGATAGATGAGGAATGAATAATAGACATCAGTGGCAAAAAAGATTGATGATGCACTAAAATAAATAAACAATAGGCAAATAGTTGATTGGAGTATTTGGAACACAATACCTGGTTGAATTCGTTAGTGAGCTATTAGTGTATGCTGTGTCTCTGGGAGCCTTCAAGCTTACTTTGGTGGAGGGACCAAGTTAACAGTCCTTGGTAAGAATATCATGCTACTAATATCTACTAATCACTGTTTACTATGCTAACCACTCAACTCTGGTGATCCCTAATGGATTGTATAATGATGTGATATTGATTTGTAATTCTTTACATCTGAAAAACTGATGTTGTGATTCAATACAGTCTGTTGTAGTTTCAGTGCAAACTTTTTTGCCTCTCTTCTAACTGTATTTCTACAAGTAAACAAGTACAAACTGCTACAAGTACAAATTAACTGCCCTTTAAAATCCTGATTGCTGGCATGTAGCAGATCATGAGGCTAGTGCAGGTTTTATCTATAGCATGATATCAGTGTGAACTACAACAACCCAGCATACTTTGGCAGTGGCACCAGACTCACAGTAATAGGTGAGAAATTCACTATTATTTTTTAAAAATAGTACCTTTCAACATTAGGGTTTTTTTTGTTGTTGTTAATACTTTATACTACTTTATACTAATACTAACTTTTACAGCATTCTGTAAGGAATGAATATGTTGGAATCAGGCATTTTGTGAATTAACGTTTTTATATCATACTTTATAGGATGATTAATTGAATTATTTAAGGCACTTTAGTGGTACTATTTTAAAGAACCATTTGGATTAAAGAGTAGTGTAGATGGATAAAATAGACTACTAGGTCTAAGAATCTATGAGCATCAGGTTATTTTAGTCTTACTGAAATTCAATGTGAACAACCAGCCTGCACACTTTGGCCAAGGAACCAAACTCACTGTTCTTGGTAAGGTAAAGCTTATCTGTTTGATTCAAACATTGCAATAACTTTTAGACACCTTTATGTTATGTCAGAGAAGATGGTAAATACCTGAACCAGTAAGTTAAATCTGTAAAATAGTAGTAGTACAACAATGACCAAAAATCACTGTAAATGTTCTTTTTTTTTTGTATGTAATGCACACAATACCTGAGAACTAAGCTCTGTTTATCAATGTCTATAATAAATGCATAATATATGTAAAAGCTTGAAGGCAGTTATGCTAGAAGATTTGTTTAAGAGAGTTTGTACAGAAGACTTTCAAGAGCATTGTAGTTTCGTAGAAAATTGCTTGTGGTTTCCTGCCAAGGAGTCAGTTAGGTTCAACTGTTACATCAGATGATAATCCAAAAAAAAGTACAATGCATCAAAAAACATAACGCATTGTTCATTAGGTGATTTTTATCATCTACATATTTTTATTCGGCTAGCTTTAATTAGAGAAGTAGCAATAATCAATGTAATTCTTTATTATGAATTTGTAAAGTTGTTATTTTTAGGTTAAACAGTGCATTGTTTGGGGCAATAATGTCCATATCAACGCCTATCCTATTTGATGTAACTCATCTCTCACAGTTTCAGCATTTACTACTACAGAGAACATAGGACATGCCTTACTGTATTTTATGCTTTTTAATACATTTATTTTGACGTTTTGTATAACCATTTCAAAATATTAGCTTGATGTAAAGCTGTCTCCATATTTCAACTATGGAGAGGATTATTTAGATATGAACTGTTGTTTTTTTTTTAAATCAGTTCTAATATTATAATTATTTTTCTGTCAGAATTTTTAGTTGTGTCTGTATGAACAGCATATTGTATTATATTCCCTTAAATAAAACGATTCTGAACAGACACCTTCTTTAGTATAAATAAACTGCAAAAAAAGCAATTTCAGGCAGGAACCATAAAAAAGGTGATAAAAGTTCTTGATACTTCATACTTCTTGGTTTCTTTGTTTGTATCGTAGGAGGCTATTTGATTGCAGCATATTAAATATGGAAATGCTGATATTCCAATGTGTAGATGTATTTGTGAATAATTGTGGAAATAAAAGGTGTAAGAAAAAGAACCAGATTGAAATACAAAACTAAAGATTAGATTAGTTATAATGCAGACAGTATTTATTATAAGGTGCAAAAAAAATTATAATAATAATAATCACTTTTTTGTTTATTAAGAATATTCATAAATAACTATTAAAAAGTGGACAAAACAAAAGCATGTCCGACCAAAGCCTTTAAAAATGCTGTGATTAGTAATTTTTCATACTGGGGCATGTAGGTTTTTATAAACACAGAGCAGATAACATCACCTAAATGGCCATAAACCGTGACCGTATCAGTCAGTATATTTGTCTCATATTTTTGTTTACGTAATTGAGTATACTATACTACTGGACAAAGGAGGTAGTGGACAAATTTGTTTATTTCAAATCAACAGCTCTTTTAGTCAGTATGTGACACATCACATCTATAAAGCACATTTCACATTCATAACCATTTTTTTCTTACTGGTGTATTACCATATTTTCAATTCTACACTTTTTGTGTTTATTCAAGTATATTTCTTGTTATACTGTATACAAAATGTGCAAAATGTGTATTCTCACAAAAAACTTGTCTTCATATTGTTGATAAATTGCTTTTTATTTTAAACATTCATCATCAACATCAATATTGAGAGTTTGCAAGATTTTCTTGGTAAATTACAACATATGCAAATTGCCTCATTGATCCTAGGCTTGTATTTACTGTGAAAAAAATTGTGTTAGTCAAAGTGAGTGCAAATGTCATAACCATAATGCTGGAACTTAATAATATTTATGTCTTAAACCATAAACCTTTATACTGACAACCACAAATGTTAAATTTTTTGTATTTTCAGACAAAAACATTCAAATCACAGAGCCAGCTGTCAAGGTGCTAGATGTTTCAGAGAATGAAGTGTGTACAAAGACAAACGTCACACTGGTTTGTGTGGCTGAAAAATTTTATCCTGACCATGTGTCTGTGTCCTGGTCTGTTGATGGAGATAAACGTACCACTGATGTGAGCACAGACGAAGCTGCCATCCAAAATGATGAAACAAAATTCTACAGCATCTCCAGCAGACTGAACATCAATTACAAAGATGAGTGGACTAAAGGCAAAACGTTCACCTGTACTGTCAGTTTCTTCAATGAGAAAAACTACACAGAACACAGTGACTCCTTAACAGGACCAAAACGTATTATTATTATTATTATTATTATTATTATTATTATTATTATTATTATATAGTCTTAAGACTAACATGTTTACAATTTTGTTTGTTTGTTTGTTTGTTTCAAGTTGGTGGTGAGGAATTAGTCGGTAAGATATTTTACTGCAATTCATGGCATACTCTACATCCAATATTGAGACAAGCTAAAATGCTGCTCTTTATTTAAATACATGCATTATTTCAAATGCTTTTGAAAATATTACATTTACATTTCAATTTTTTCCACTTTTGTCTGATTTTAGAAAAATATATTAAATCAGCGAATGTAACTATGCTGGCCTATGGCATGTTCATTGGCAAGAGCATTGCATACGGCTTATTCATCCTGTACGTCATCAAGAGACAGGTAAAGAGCCTCCATCATTGCTATCATGTTTACCTTTATAATGTTGCTGTCCACAAATTACACTAAATATATGTGCAAATACTATTAATGGCTTAACTTGAAAGCAGTCGTGTTGAAATAAAGTCTAATTTTCTGTTGCACAGGGTTTTATTTCAAAGTAAAGGCAATGTGACTGATGTGGGCATGATGGAGAACTGCAATGTGGTCACATGACAGAGGAGGACTTTTACACCGTTTATACCAATAATCTAACAGTTAGTTCAGATATAAGCTCTGTGTTTAAAGATTTTCGCTTTGCTAATTCTGCAATACATTCAATTTATTTTTCTTTTCTTCTGCTTGGTTTGATTAAATTTATACATATTTGAATAGATTTTTATTATAAACATTTTTACTCTGCATTTATTCTTTCACTTGATGTATAAAACAAGAATTTCTTATGACTGTCTACATTATTCAGGCTTGCTTGAAATGTTTCATAATGATGATTTCTGTATCATAAAATGTATTAAAATAAAACATGTGATTATGACTATGTACATTCATGAAACTGATGCTTTTCACACATGATTACATGAGTAATGTGTGATCACATTTGAAAAACAAAATGTTTTGTTGACTGTGTCCTACATAATATTCATGTTTTATCTTCAGTAAGCGCGTTAACGTGGTCATGGTGAGCCAGGCCTGGTAACTCAGTAACAACAAAGAAGGAGAATTCAGCTAGAATGACACCCCAGGGCATTACAGGGCACCATTTACACACACATTCATATCAAGTGGTAATTTAGAACAGCCAATCCACTTACCTGCATGGTTTTGCATAATGGAAAATATTTGAGAATAAAAAGGAAATGCACTTATGCTTGTGGAAAAAAGCCAAAATTCTTAACTTAAGGCAGCAACTTGATGTGTGCAACTTCCTTCCATCCATCCATCCATCCATCCATCCATCCATCCAGTTTCTGTACAAATTATCTTACACAGGGTTGCACAGAACCTGGAGTCTATCCCAGGGACTTGGGCATAAGGCAGGGGACACAAAGGACGGGGCGCCAACCCATAACAGGGCATAATCACACACATTCACACCTTACATACAATTTAGAGATGTCAATCAGCCTACAAGGCATGTCTTGATCTGGAAGAGGAAGCCAGAGTACCTGGAAGAAACCCATAAAACAGAGCATACACCAAGCACATTTTTGAGAATCTTTACATCTTTTACATCTACTTCTTACATATTTGTGTCCAACATATTAAAGATTAAATCTTGAAAATTACTGATGAATTATGTCTACAATTCACATTTAAATTTTATTTAACAGCAACAGCAATCACTGACAAACAGCCATGATGGACCATGCTATAAATAAAGCTCCAATCCCTAAAGACGGCTTATTAAAATAAATGAAAAACATTTTTCACAAATCAGACCTAGCAGATATTGTACCATTCTGAAAGTTATGAGAGGCCCCTCATAGGTTATACAGAGGAAAGCTTTGTCTTTTCCAGTCTCTAATAGACGAGGGGCCTCAAACACTGATAGCCATCAGTGCCTTTAAGATGTTGCAGTTTATGTCAGGCCTTGTGTCAGTGTGACAGTTTTGCTGATTTGAAATTTGGACCGGGG
Source organism: Tachysurus vachellii (assembly GCF_030014155.1). NCBI lineage: Eukaryota > Metazoa > Chordata > Actinopteri > Siluriformes > Bagridae > Tachysurus > Tachysurus vachellii. The sequence continues at coordinate 9,649,023 of NC_083469.1, forward strand.
ACGAGAGTAACAGTTCTAGGTGAGTAAGTTGAGTAAAAACCTCAAAGGATTATCATTGTATTCTTCATTGTCCTCTTGTATTCCCATGTGCTAATGGTATTTACCTAGTCATAGTCAGAGTAATAAAGTCACTTTGATCGTCAGTTCAACAACCTTACTTGTGTCTTCATTTTAAAGTTTAATAGATTCACGAATTAAAAAAGAGTTTTCATGGCTTCCTACAGCATATACCATCTCTCAAAAATCTATCTATGATATAGATATCATGTACAACTTCGACAATGTGCTGTACATTATTTGTATCTCTATTGGAAAACTAGTGATCAGCTATGTGATAAAATCTACTGCTAAAAACAAGTTAAAGTAAGTTTGGTTCTGTCATGAGTTAAATCAATGTCTGTTAGTTCCATGAAATTGGAATTTGTAACAGGGACCTGGGTAAGTTAACTACTGCGTTACTATTTCATAAATTCAGTGATTATTTACCAAGTACTCTTTATACAATTCATGTTCACAATGTACAAAATGTAGTTGATTTGTGTAGTACTAGAATATTTTTTAAACATTTTATACCAACAAAATAATCTGTTCAAGCTGATAGGTAAAGTTTAGTAGCTCTACACCACCCAAATATGCATATAAAAGCATTCAGTAAAACATTGTGAGTTAAGTACTACTATACTTCTTTAGGTTAAAAAATTAGCAATAAGCAAGATATTAATACAATTCGAGCTATTCAAGATTTTTTTTGTTCTACATTTCATGATGCAATTTATCTTTATTAATATTGTCAGCAGTCATGACTAATGAATGAATTATTGCTATTAATTGCTATTCATATACAATACAGTTTATTGATTTTGCATTACACTGAAGACTTTTGTGTTTAAGATCAAAAGATTAATATCAGAATATCAGCTTTACTTTCCTTGTATTTAGAAATAGATGTGTTACATCAGCAACCTAGAACATGGCACATAGTCTTAAAGTAAATTCAGGTAAATAACACTTAATTTTTGGTTGCATATCTCTTGCTTGCAATAACTGGATCTAGCCAGAGAACCCATGTCACCCCCAAATATAACACAGCTTATTTAAGTTGTTTTTTTGTTCAGACTCCTCTACAGGGGTTATACTCATTTGTGTTAGTCTGGTGATTGAGTTGCCCAGTTTAAAATCATGAACTGTTTTCCCTGATAAAGTCCTCTGTTGTGTTGTGTTTTGGGTCATTGTTTTGCTGCATGATGAAGTTCCTCAAACTTAGATACACATTTCTCTGTAAGTAATCAAATCAAATTATTCAGTAGACTTATGCTGTTACCATCATAAATTACATCATCCATAAAGATTTGTGAGCCTGTTCCAGAGGCCGCCGTGCATGCCCAGGGTATGAGACTATCTCCATTGTGTTTGACCAATGTTTCCCAATGTTCCTGTCATTAACTGCTGTTGTTACCCTTGGCCAATCTGTACAGATTTTGGTTGTAATTACGCCAGTGGTTTCTTTTTCAAGATATTCCAAATTGTTGATTGGGCTTTGCAAATGGTTTTGAGAGAGATTTTCCCTCCTTTCTTAACTTCATGTTGGTTTATCCTTAAGAAACCCAGGGATCAAACCTAGTTTAGTGACTATCGTGACTTACCTGGGCAACCAGAAACATGTCAGTCACATGTTCTAATAATTCTGGTCAGGAAATGAAAGCTGAAATTCTTATCAATCATCTGATATTCATTAAATGTTGATTTCAAACCCAATGCTTTTAGTGTATACTTAAAATAAAAGAACTGACCTTGTTGTTTCAATACTTTTGGAGGGTGTTGTATGCCTTAGGCATTTTTGAAAAAATAAGTAACATGTTAATATATGGCTTGGTTTTGGACTTTAATTTTTATTTAGTCTAAACCTTTTTTCTTTCTTCTAAGAGCCCAACATGACCATCACCCCTCCAACTGTAACCTTGATGCCACCTTCTCCAAAAGAACTCTGCAATGCACAGGGAAGAAAAGGCAAAGTAACTTTGGTCTGCTTAGCCACACATTTTTATCCCGATCATGTTAGCATTGTTTGGCAAGTAAATGAACTAGAGAGAAATAATAGTGTTGCAACCGACCATATAGCACAACAAAATATAAACACAAGGTTTTACAGTATGTCCAGCAGATTGCGTGTCAATCATGCTGAGTGGACCAACGTCAAAAACAAATTCAGTTGCATCATTTCTTTCTACAATGGAAGTGAATACGAGAAGATTCAAACCCACATCACATATTCACCAGGTAAAAAATAAATACAGTATGTATATAAAATAACCATGAGACATAAAGGTTCTCGATTCAGAAACACCTGGAGGTTCCATGACTGTGCTAAAAAAATTTGCCATTGGGTAACTCTTACAAATTAAACATAAGAAAATAGGAAAACATCTTATGCAACAACATCTCTTTTTTTCTGACAATTGTCTGTATTACAATCTTAAATGAGAAACATTGTTAAAAGTACTGGTGAGGAAAAAATGTAATGTTCCCTTAACACAGTTAACACATCCACTGTTGTGGTGTAGATTCAGTTATATTAGGGCAAAAATTGAAGGCCAGTAGCAACCCAGTCATGGAGCTGAGAACCCATAGTTCTGTTTCTTAAATACTTGGTCCAGTGTGAGATGCATTTATTTATGTTGTTTTACTTTCTTTGTTTTTCAGGGAAAATACCAGGTGAGTTGAAATGGATTTCCAGGCTATTTTTGGATAATAATAATGTATATTGGGGGCACGGTGGCTTAATGGTTAGCACGTTCGCCTCACACCTCCAGGGTCGGGGTTTGATTCCTGCCTCCGCCTTGTGTGTGTGGAATTTGCATGTTCTCCAAAGACATGCATGGTAGGTTGATTGGCATCTCTGGAAAATTGTCCCTAGTGTGTGATTGCGTGAGTGAATGAGTGTGTGTGTGTGTGTGTGCCCTGCGATGGGTTGGCACTCCGTCCAGGTTGTATCCTGCTTTGATGCCCGATGATGCCTGAGATAGGCACAGGCTCCCCGTGACCCGAGGTAGTTCGGATAAGCGGTAGAAGATGAATGAATGAATAATGTATATTATGAATGTACATTAAAGTGGAAAGCAGCATTGATTCTAAATGTTTTTGCTGTTGATGTTGTTTTTTTTTCTGGTAATAAAACTGATATTTGCCTTTCTGTGATTTTAGTGAGGGTGTATCTCATGGTGAAATTTGGCTACATGATTTTTATTAGCAAAAGTCTGCTGTATGCTGTATTTGTCAGCATTTTGGTGTGGATGTGCAAGGTACAAATTTACATAAAGTCACAATGTTGCCTTTATAATAAATTGTATACACATACTTTACTTACACATAACCTACCATCTAGCCACATTGACTGTAGTATGCTTCTAGTATGAATCAATGTACCAATGTTTATAGAATACTTTTAAATGGTTATCAAAGTATCATAATGTATTATAACCCTTAAGGGTAATAATACAGTTGCAGAAAATTGTTTTGATTTTGCTTGTTTAGATTATGGTATTTAATTAAGGATATATATCTTTCCTGCAGGCTTCAAAAGAGAAGACAGTGATGACAGAAAATGGAGACATCATGATGAACTAAGTAATATTTAGCAAATTTGCCTATAAAACTACCAAACGGTCACAAAAATGTTAGCTAATGTACATATTTGCATTATGCAGCTTTAAAAGATTTGATTTTAGATCATTAGTGATAAGTCTGCTAATTACAAGTATGCTAATATATCCTTTGTGGCTGTACAACCATACTATGTAGTCTTTCATTGTTTGCTGTACAATTCTTACCTTGCAATATAATTTTCCCTTAACGTCGCTTAGCAGATTATTTGCTATAGAAGAAACCATGAACGGAAGTAATTAACGGCTATGTTTGATCTTCAAGTCTGTCGTGTTGAACACATTATTTAATGATTGCAGTTGATAACTGGCTTAAAAAGTAAAAGTTCTGAACTGAGGCACTATTACATAGTTTTTCTTAGTTAATCATTGTTAGGAACCGTAGAGTCATTTTTGCAAATTTATATAGAATTAGTTTTAGTCATTGATTCCGTAAACAGCAGTAACTGTTAGTTAACATTTAAAAAAACGTTGATTAATACACGTGTTATCTTACTGTGTTACTTGTATAACCATTACAATTTGTTGATATTATCTCATGCAATAAGTAACGTCAGGGAAAGTAAGTGAACCTTAATGTACATATGTTTCTTACTTTCAAGAGAACAATAAAGTAACTAAAGCTGCTCTCTGCCCACATTTTCTTTCTTCTATTGTGCTGCTCACATATACTGTAAATGAGTTTTTATGAAAAAATTGTTGCACAGAATAATGGCTTCTCAGAAACAGCATTTCTTCTAAACTCTGTATTTCTCCATTGGAAAGTCTGCAGATTTGAAACTGTGTGTTCCATGGGTCATATCTGAATTTTCCAGTTCAGAGATTATTAATGCTGCTTGATTAGTACATATTCACGGTGAATGACTAATGGAAATGTATAATTCCAGCTATATTAAAACACATCAAAACAAGTATGTATATGTGAAAATCTTTTTTTTTTTACACTGAAATGGCCTTTTGACAAAATAATATGCATAGCGATTTTTTTTTAATACCAAAAAGCACCACTAAAGATAAAACGGTTTGTTTGTACATGAGCTGTTATTTTTATTTACTTATCGTAAAATTTAGGATCAGCCCCTACATAGGCCTGTGTGTTAATGTATGTCAGTGAAGGCTGAGGGCAGGATGTGGTACGTAGCTGCTTGCTGAGAGCAAGGTGAAGATGGTGGGGCAGACAGGAGAGGATGTGGTAAGAGTCTCAGAACGAAGCTTTTGTTCCACTCTGTTCTTCACCACAGAGCTGCTTTGTGCTAACACCTGCTGTTGCGTTCAAAGCCTCAAAGCTCAGGGCTCTGCAAAGTAGAAAGCCTGCAGTGCGGAAACTGGTGCAGAGCATTTTCATTTGCAAAATGTGTGTGCAACTTTTCGAGTATGCTCATTGTTTGTGTCACACATGTCAACACTTATGAGATGTTTAGTCTACTTAGTTTGAAACACAAGACAAAACATTTTTGTTTTGCAGTAAAGAGTAATCAAATGATTATTGCTTTGAAATGAAAATGAGGTTTAAATATTACATCTAGAGTGGGGTTTTTAAAAAAATGCTCTTTGATTTCTGAGTCAAAAGAAGGACATATATTCACCTTAGACAAAACATGCCAGCTATAGCCTGATGAAACTAAATAAGAATTGAAATGTCAACTAATCTGACTGATTCTTTACTGTGAGTAAGGGGAGCACGTGAAACATAGCTATCGTACTGTCAATCAAGGTCATATGGCCTCAGAAGTACTCGTAGACCTAATAAACAGTTGTGGTTTTTGTACGGCTCTCTGATGACAATAGGATGCTGTGGGGACTGGCAGCACAGTACCACACCGCAAAGCCGATCTCACTCACTCCATCAGACTCCAGAACAATATTAAGCCACTCAGGTCTGCTCGATTTAAACTGACCCTCACTGACTGGATTCACTGAACCAATACTTAAAGAAGTGAAGACCAGTGTGAACCCTGCTGTCTCGTTCCATTGGTACCAGTAAAGATATGAGGTATCAACACCAGTTATAGAGCAGGAAATCTTCAGTGATGATCCAGGGGAAAGAATCAGGTTCTCTGGTTCCTGGTGGACTTGTATGACCTGCACACCTGCAATTGTGAAAAGTATTATTTGAAATTTGTTTTTGAAACTGTTCTAAATACTGTAGTATTGACAACATTGTAAGCTTACATGAAGTTAGTAGCCATTGCACTGTCAGAAAGCAGAGACTCACAATCAAACACCTCATGTTGAGTAAGGCAACATACATCAGCGTTGTGTGAAGATGGTTGTTACCTTTTATGGGATGGGACGCTGTGCTTGCATAATGTGTGTCACATGTTGATACTTGTGTATGTAAATTATCACTCAGACCAACTACCCAGGTAATTTGGTGTGCTACTATTACTAGGCCTGGAATCCTAAAAAAAATCAGAAATATTAGTGTGTAAAGTAAATCTTGATATCGTTTAAAAAAATAAACTATTTTTTTAGTGCTTTGTATAAAAACAGTTTTATGTTAAAGTGAAGTCCATGAAGCTCGACTTTTGACTTTTGAACTCATGGCCAAAAAGTGTGACTAATCTCACTCACTGAGTTTTAAAATGTCAGTTTTATTGTTTGTTTGCTTCCTGTTAAATCCCGCACCCTAAACTTATAGACACTTCACTGTTGAAGCAAACATGCTACTATATTGTTTAAAGTTGTGTTTCACTCTGCTTAGGTCCTGTGATGAGAAATAATGTAAAATACATGCAAAACTATATATTTGGCAAGTCTAATCTTAATGAGATGTTGTGGTTTTAGTATACCCCCTGTTATGACACTTGGGTGCTGTGGAGACTAATTGCACAGTACCACAGTTCACACTTCAAAATTATTTTACGCTCCCCAGGTTTGCTTGATTCCTGAAAACATCTTTAGGACATAACACCAGAGGAGGAGAATTGCAAACATCACATATCAGAGTTTTTGGTCTCTCCGAGTTCCTGGAAACCTCATAAAACTTCCTTAAAACCCTAGAAAATTGAAAAGGGACATGTTTATAACAGGATAATGCTATTTAATTCACTGACATTTGCAAAGGTACGGTATAACACATTTATTGCTCTCATCTTAGAAGAGTGCATCTTAGATGAGTCCCGATAAATGTGACTCACATCACTCACATGAAAAAATAATAGAATTACAGATTATTATTGTCACTTGGAAAATTATATCCAGAACAATCTTTGCTCAAAATTAGTATTTTGTGTTATGTTTGACTAAGTCTAACAACTTCATCCAAATCTTAATCTTAATAAAAAAGCTGTGGTTTTTGTACAGCTCTCTGAAGACTCTGGGATGCTGTGGGGACTGGCTGCACAGTACCACACAGCAGAGCCTGTCTCACTCACTCCATCAGACTCCAGAATGATCTTAAGCTGTTCAGGTCTTTTAGATTTAAACTGACCATCACTTTCTGGATTCACTGAACCGGTAGTTACAGAGGTGAAGACCAGTGTGAACCCTGCTGTTTTGTTCCAGTGGTACCAGTAGAGGTTTGGACTACTTATGCCGGTTACAGAACAGGAGACCTTTAGCGATGATCCTTTGTAAAGTACCAGGTCCGTTGTGTCCTGTTTGACCTGTATGAGCTGCATGTCTGTGATTATAAAAAAAAAATATATATAATTAGCTTAATATCGCTGTTGTAAAAGTTTTAATTAATGCTGAGTTAATCACATTACTAGCTTACATATATTTGAAATCCATTGTACTAGCAGAATAAAAAGAGTTAAATGCAAATGCATCATAATAATTGGCAGAACATGCAGTAGCAGTTGTAGTAACTAGTGCTCAATGTTGAACAGACTGTTACATAGCACTTGGGAGGGGCTCTGTGCTAGATCATGCCATGTCACAGCTGGAAGATTATATATATGCTGAAGTTTATCTCAGGTCATTAAATATGCTGTTGTTTCTAAAAGCAAGGATATCAGTCACAGAAAAATAAAAACCTCTCCAGGCCACTAAACTTCATATTTAGCTTTCCACACAAGGATATTTCCACACATCTGATTTAAAGATTGTATTTTGTGATTAGTTCATCTGAAGGACTGCATTGGCTTGTTGTTTTCCTTAAAAATCAAATAATGGTTCAGCTTTAGGCTCCTATAACACAGTAACAGCTTTGCGGTATAATAGTCTAGGAATTGACAAAGTCTTGGATAGAAACAATAATGCAAATGTTATTCGCTTTATCGTTTTATTTCATGAGCTATTTCATGAGCTATTTCATGAGCTTTGTTTGGAAGTGTAATTCAAAATGTTTGTTACACCATTTATAACCTAGGAAACACCTACAGTATGTAAAACTAACCTTAAGAAAATTTAATAGACAAAAAATACACAAAATATTAATTTGAGGGATACAGTAAATGCAGACTGCAATAGCTATTAGATTTATTCAATTAATCAAATGTGGCTACACATTTAAATCATGCTCAAATGATTATGACTATGTGCTCAGTATAAAACAGTATATCAAAAATGTATGTCTGTGCATAAACCCAAGCTTAATGAGATGTTGTGGTTTTTGTACAGCTTTATAATGACATTGGGATGCTGTGGGGACTGGCTGCACAGTACCACACTGCAGAGCCGATCTCACTCACTCCATCAGACTCCAGAACGATCTTAAGCTGTTCAGGTCTTTTAGATTTAAACTGACCATCACTTTCTGGATTCACTGAACCAGAGGTTACAGAGGTGAATACCAGTGTGAATCCTGCTGTCTCGTTCCAGTGGTACCAGTAAAGATACGGGTTAGCAGTACCAGTTATTGCACAGGAAATCTTCAGTGAAGAACCTTTGTAAAGAATCATGTTCTCGGGTTCCTGATTGACTAGTATGAGCTGCACATCTACAGTGGGGAAAATGTATTATTTGAAAGATTGAGGTTGTTTTGAAAATGTTCTATGTAAATAGAACATTTAAATAGAAAATGTAAATAATACAGTATTAATAATATTATAAGCTTACTTGGAATCAGTAGCCATTGTACTGTCAGAATACAGAGATAAAAACTCAAACAGCTCATGTTGTATAGTGCAGCATACTGTACATTAGAGTAGGTTAAGTGCAGAGATGGGTTGTTACTGGCTATGGGGTGGGACCCTATGCTTGCACATGGGCAGAACTAAATACATAAATAACTTCTTAAACTATTTCCTGTTTCAGAGTTTCCGGATATTTCTTAGAACAATCATTTATGAAAATCATGCTTGCAACAAAATTAAAATGAAGATTACCAAGAAAAGATCTAGGCCAACTGGTTTGATCATAGCATGATCATTTAAATGTTTTACTGTACTGTTACTACACATAACACGACTGCACAGTCTGAACACAATGTTATACACACCGTCCAAACAAATATTATATTAAGTATTAGTTATCAGTTACTTAAAATGCACTAAGGATGAGACGGTCAGGTTGTCATTTCAGTGTAAGTTGTATACTGTATATAACTATGTATGTGTCAAACAAAATCTTGAAATCTTAAATCCCAAATCTAATCCAAAGAAACAAAGTGGTTCATTGAAACAGGATATGTTCTCTTTGGTAGAAACCCGTATCCAGAGTAATTACCATTTATCTCATTTATGCAACTGAGGGTTGAGGACCTTGCTCCGCAAAATGAAAAATAAAACGATTTATTCTATGGTTTGTATATAAAGTACTAAAACTGTGTGTGCGGATTATATGTTTTCCTCTTTTTTTTTCTCAAAAAAAATTGTGGTTATGGTTTTTCTTTTCTTAATGTTATTACAAAACAATATAATTTTGTATTAATAAATAATAAAACATTGTCATGTGATTGTGTGATATAAATTGTTACATCGGGGAAAAATTCAAGTTCTACATGTATCACACTTATGCTTTTATCCATTTATTTTTCTGTGATCTTAACACTGTGAAATATATGCAAAGAACGTCAGTCTTGATTAGATGTGGTTTTTGTACAGCTCTGTGATGGCACTAGGATGCTGTGGGGTCTGGCTGCACAGTACCACACTGCAGAGCCGATCTCAGTCACTCCATCAGACCCCAGAACGATCTGAAGATCTTTATGTCTGTAAGATTTAAACTGACCCACAGTGTCTGGATCCATTAAACCAGTAGCAATAGAGGTGAAAACCAGTGTGAACCCTGCTGTCTCGTTCCAGTGATACCAGTAAAGATATGGGTTATCAGTACCAGTTATAGAGCAGGAAATTTTCAGTGATGATCCATAGGAAAGAATCAGATTCTCTGGTTCCTGGTGGACTTGTATGACCTGCACGCCTGAAACGGGGAAAATGTAATATATGAAATTTGCTTCAAAATATATTAAAGGCATCAGAAGCAAAAATAAAAAATAAAGCACATAATAAGCTTACATGAAGTCAATAGCCATTGTACTGTCAGAATGCAGAGACTCAAACTCAAACACCTCATGTTGTGTAGTGCAGCATGCATCAGTATGCGTTAGTGCAGAGGTTACTGTAAGTGCAGAGATGGGTTGTTACTGGATATGGGGTGGGACAATGTGTGTATCATGTGGATAATTGAATCTGTAGGTTTCTTCTCAGAATGTTTTCGAGTTTCTGAAAATTTTTTAGAACAGAAAACATAAAAATCAGGATCTGAGCAAACTGTATATGCCACAAGAGTAAAACTAGGCCATTGTTAGATCATTGTGAGATGATAGTCCAAAGCATTTTTCCAGATTTACGTATACATGGCTGACTCAACAAAGAAGAAGAGTTTTGCAAAGGTCAGGTGAAGCATGTATGATGGTTCTGTGAAAATCTTCATAGTAAAATGTTCTCAAATGTTCAAAAAAAAACTATTTTACTGTAGTACTAGTACTGTAGTTGCTACACATTATTTTGTGGTATTTTTCTTTTTTTAATAATGTTTTACATAGACATTATATCAGTCATTTCCGATTGATGATTAAACATGTATAGGAGGATAGAACGAGCGTTACTGGAACAAAAAATGAGCTGTGAGTAAACCAACACCACCATCTGTGTTATAAAATGAGAATTTCGGTTTCAGTGTTTACTTTCCTGTAATCTCTCTTACCCTCAAACATCAGACTAAGAGATTAGTTTTAGTTTTAGTCAGAGATTATTATGTGCTGCTATGATCTCTATATCAACTTCAGTCACACTTCAGTCAATCAAGGCCCTGTGATCTTGACAATGTTAAATGGACACAAAACTGTCCATTACAAGAAGCCCAACCTTAATGTTTTTTTTTTTGTCCAGGTCTGTTATGGCACAGGGATGCAGTGGTGTCTGGCTGCACAGTCGATTACTTGTTTTGCACAATACATTACAATACCTCATATAACTGCTGCTTTTATATTATATATTGTTGTATTTCTGCACATGCACTTTAGAACATACAGTACGTACAGCAGTCGGTGCTGCTTTTGTGTATTGTCTTTTGTGTAATGTCTTGTATTGTTTGTTTGCTCTGTCTTTTGTCCTTCACTATATATCATATAGCCTGGTTTCTTTAATGTAACCTAATTAAAACTTGTGAAGAGACGTAAAAAGGGAAGTTCTTCAAACTTTGTTCTTTAAATTGTTTTTCAGATTATTTGCCCCTGGACTTCTTGCGAGTGAAAATGTTTACTGCTGGTCCCAACAGTTCTGACTGCCATCACTTAGAACAAGGGATAATAGTATTAAAAAAAAAAATACATTCATTGCCTAGAAATAAATATAGAGTGTACTTGAATAATGATGATCGATTAATGTAATTGATTTAACTCTGAAATTAAATATTCATAGAACTTAGAAACACAAAATATGATAGTTAACACTAACATCATGGAAATTTTCCTTTGTGTTTGTCTGCTTCCTGTTGAATTTCTGTCTCTGAAACCTCAGCCTACACTTTCTCACTAACAAGAAACATACATCACAGTCGTGTTTTTTAGTTAAGTCACTTTTTAAGAAAAACAAATGCTGACAAAACTGATTACTTGAAACAAGTAATAATTCTTGTAGTTTTTGTACAGCTGTGTGATGACGCTGGGATACTGTGGGACTGGCTGCACAGTACCACACTGCAGAGCCGTCAGACTCATTCACTCCATCAGACTCCAGAATCATCTGAAGATCTTTAGGTCTTTTAGATTTAAACTGGCCATAACTGGTTGGATCCATCATCCCAGCACCTCGAGAGGTGAATACAAGTATGAACCCTGCTGTTTCATTCCAGCGGTACCAGAACAGGTCTGGATTACTTGTGCCTTTTATAGAGCAAGAGACCTTCAGTGATGATCCAGGGGAAAGAACCAGGTCCTCTGGTTCCTGTTGGACCTGTATGAGCTGCTGACCTGTGATAAAATATATTTGATGGAAATTACTGATAAAACAGCTCACAAAAATTCTATATTGACAACATTATGATCTTACAGTTAGTAAAAAGCCATGTAAATGTTACAAAGTAGAGAATCACATGTAGAAAAGCCATTTCGGAAGCAGCCACACGCATAAGAGAAAAGTTATACTGACATTTGAATGTTGAAGGTACATGGCTAAGAGGCGGGACTTCCTGCATGCATCAGCTCATTGCTAGAAAAAAAAAATAGAAAGAAAGTGCAAACTTGATGATTTCAACATTTTTATTTACTCATACTTTATTAAGTCAAAAATCATTAGCTTGTGAATCATAAAGATTTTATTAGAATTCAAGACCTCTATGAAAAATATACCTCTGACTTAAGTATACTCAGATTTCTGTTCTGTCTATTGACCGCTTAACCTTCGCAGTTTTAAATAAAAACAATAATTAATAAAAAATTAAACTGTAATTCTTGTTAAATGAAGGTGGTGAACTTATTCTGGTACAAACAATACACCCCAATCATCACCACATCTAGTTTCCTGTTGTGTTTCTCAGTCGGAAATGTCAGCCTACATCTTTAGCTTCTACACTACTCGTGACACAAACATGACACATTACAGATAAAAGACTATACAGATAAATACTAATATAATAAAAGGTTATAGAGCAGTTTGTTTTGTTTGACCTGCATGAGCTTTCATACTAGAGATGAAAAAGTATTTGGCTGGAAAAAAACAAAACAATTCTGATTGCATATATCTTACACATGATAAAGGGCCACCAAACTGTCAGAAAGTAGATTCAAGGAATCAAAGAATCAAATACAGATATTGCATTTACATATTCATTTATGGCATTTGGCTATCTAGAACAAGGAATTATAGAAGACAGTTAAAATAACACAACTGTAGAACTGAGTTAAGCAGACAAAAAGTCAATATCCAACTTTACCAGAAGTTACCAGTTGAAGAGCTAAAGCACACTTATTAGGTTTTAGAAAGTGAACAAATGCTTTATGTTTACTTTTGTTTTTTACTGTGTTGGCTAAAACTGGGTTTGAAAATGTCTTTAAATCTAGAAACTCTAGAAAATAGAATATATACAAATAAAGAAAACATAGTCAAAGACTGTTTATTTCTTATGTTTAAAGTCTTTAGTAGATATAAAGTGTTTCAGATGTGAACAGAGCCCCCTAGTGGCATCAATGCTACCCGTCCACCCCACTCCACCCCACCGCACACCCCAAAAGTGAGCTCCATGCGTTTAATGATCAGAGTTAATTCCGCGAAATCCTTGAAATTACCAGTAAAAATATTCATGACATTCTAAGTATATTTTGTAGGAAAATCACTACAAAATAACTGACACAAATAAAAACTACACAAATAACCGACTGATCATAAATGTGCTAGTCTGTCAACAGCAGCTCTAATATTTCATTATGAATGTTTAAAGTTTACTGGATTATATTCTATATATAGGTTACACTCTGTATCGAGTTGTGCATGTTCTGACTGAGTGCGAGATTCTACAGGTTCTCCGATATCCTCAAAGAAAAATGTTAGAAGTAGACTTGCTAGCTACTAGCTATTTTCAAGCGGCGGTTGAAGACCTACTTATTCAGGAAACACTTCAACTAGCACTTCTTTCATTATCTTTTGCATTTAAAAAAAAAAACACACCTTTGACACTTTTTCATTGTAACTTTGAACAAATGTTTTAAACTCATGGTATCTTAAGTATGTAACTTAGTGAGCCAGCATTAATGTATTCAATGTTAGAGATTTAAGCACTTATGTACGTCGCTCTGGATAAGGGCGTCTGCCAAATGCTGTAAATGTAAATGTAAATGTAAATGTTTGTTTGACTTTAAATTCTAAACTTTGAATAGGACAAACTAAAAAAGTTCAGCATGTAACGCCAAATGAAAATGACAGAATGAAAAGCAAACAAAAAACATTTCTTTACCTTTATACTAGTTACAAATACTGTATACAAAAGTATTTGAAACATCATACAGACAGATTGGCTTGTTAAATCTGCAACAGTGACCATTTTGTTGCTTGAGCACACACAAGTAAACAATTCCAACTTTGCACTGCTGAGGTAAGTCAAACACGGCTTAAATTGCCTGCTAGTGTGTGTATGGTGCCCTGTGATGGACTGATGATATATCCACAGTGAATTCTCACTATGCTCTGTGTCCTGGGGACATTCTCCAGATCCACCTCAAGCTTGAACTGAAATGACGGTACTGTAATAGTAGTAACCTGAGACCAGAAATATCAAAAAGGTATATCATGAATTTATATATTCCTGCAAAGCTGCCTATGTGACAATGTGAAAAATAAAAAAAGAGTGGTTTCATATAAAATATATAAAACGCATTTTCATTGGAATTGTCATTGGAAACAAGACGTAATTACAGTTCTGGGTGACTGCATATGCTTAAAATATTCATGTGAACTTAAATAGAGACGATTAAAAATAATCTAGCTCTCAATGTGTCTGTGTGTTTATTATCTATTATGCAGTTTCTTAGACAAAATACTACATGGGATTCGCATGAAAGACACCATAAATTCAAAACATATAAAAGTTCAGTACATCATTTTAAATAAAAATGCATATACAATAATAATAAAAATGTTTGTCAGCCATAAGATGAATTAAAATTGCTTTTACAAAACATTAAATCTTTGCACATGCCAAATCGGTCCTCTTTACTCTTGGAGCAGAATTATTCCGTCTCTCACTGCTGATCTGGCCTCAGCTTTCTGAAAGTCTGCTTCTCTAAACAGAGAGCAGTGTAGAAATGTTCCCAGCAGTGGCATATCATTTCAGAAGAGCAGAAGAGAGACTGTTAGCTGTGGACACTCATCCCTAGCCATGTCTCCCAGGCCTGCCCTTTCCTATGGAGTAGTTGTAGCAGCTGGCACAGCAGAAGCTGGAATAGTACTTGTGTCCACACAGGCGTGCACTGACGACCAGCAGACAGTTGGCTAACTCCGGCTCGTCCACGCAGTTGGGAGACAAGCTTTGTCCAACGTCGTGATCTGCAGAAAAAAGTTCAGAGTGTTAATCAGTCAGCAAGTTCTTGCTGTTATACAAGTATGTCCCTGGTTCTAACCCGAGCTCGGGTGACATTGGTGTGGCATTTTGTATGTTCTCCCTACATCTGTGTGGGTTCACCTCCCAAAAGACAAAATTTGCCCCTTATTGGGTGTGAGGATGTGTGTGTGTATGATAACACTGACTAGGAGGAAGATGTTACAGTAAATTAACTATATAGATAATCAGCTAAAGGTGTCATAACGATGCTGGATGTTTTGCATAAATGTATTGCAGTTATCCAACACAATGTAAGGATTCACTGGTTCTCAAATCTGAGAGGTTGTAAAGCCAAAACGTCACATTCAGAAGTGGTGACTGATATCACCTATAGCTGTAGTTGTTAAAGTTATTGTTTATTTATTATAGTTATAAGTCTGATTGACTGGACACTTTAATGCTGTGTTTATATACTTTAAAAATCAGTATAAATATCAGCTTCAAAACAACCTTCAATTTTAATACATTTTGTATTTTATAACCATGTAACTAATATTTATTATAATACAGTACAATTAATAAATTATCATTTTTATTATAATAATATGACATAATACCATAAATATCAAAACATAAAACCAAGGTTTTTATTTTCTTTTTTTACTGCATTGTTTATGTATTTGAACAATTCATCGCTGTTTTCTGAGATTAGAATAAAAAATAAATTAATACACACAAACAGGAAAAGCTATACCTTTGGTTACTCGAATTTCAGCAGTGGCACTGACAGCATGTGTTCCAGCGTAGGCATTGCAGGTGTACGAGCCCTCGTCCGCAGTCTGCACATTATAGAGGGTCAGAGTGCCATCTGCTGATACCTGCACCAAATGTCCATCAGGTCTCACTGGCACGCCGTTCCTGTATGGGAAGTTAGAGAAAGTGAAAATATATATTAATAAACAATTAAATTACAAGTTTACTACAAGTGTTAAACATTTACATTGTTTTGACAGACACCCTTATCTAGAGCAATTTACGTTTATCTCATTTATACACCTAAGCTACTGAGAGTTAAGGGTCTTACTCAGGGGTTCAGCAGTGGCAGCTTCACGGTGCTGGGATTTGAACTCATGACTTTCCAAACACATTAACCACTGAGTTACGACTTCCCTTAAGCAACACACTCCTAAAGCAAATAGAAAACCTTTTATTACAAATGCATCTACAAACCTGGACCAAGCTATGTTGACATTTTCACCAGATGCTACACATGGGAGCCGAACCACGCTGCCCTGAGACACCTGCACGTTACTGGGAGCTGTGGTGATCTTCAGGTCCCCTGGAGACAGAGAGTAGAAACACAGCTGTGCCATTCACACTGTACAGAGTGTAGAGATATTAATAAATCATTTTAGATTACTAACCTGAGACTCTGAGCTGGATTTGCAGTTGCTCCAGCTGTTGACTGCTCGAGGCTGTGCAGGTATAGATGCCTGAATCGTCAGATGTGAGGTGGTTAATTACCAGGGTGCCATCTGAGTGCTGAGAGTGCCTGTAACACCAGTTGAGCATTAAACAAGAGAGTGGAAACACACACACAAAGACACACACAAAAATCTAACAACTCAGACCACCCTGTTGTTGATTTTTTTCATATAACAACACAACACCTCTTCCTGTTTAGCAGTTGCTCTAATAATAAATAGGAGTCACTATAGTCGATTGTTTATTGGTGTTTATGAAATGTACAGATCAAATGATGTAAAGAGACAGCTGGCTTGGCCTCATGACCACACTAGAGGGCAGCAGAGAGCAACCAGACGCATTAATTAGACAGACTTTGGCCACCAGAGGAAGGTAAAGAGCGCCTTCCTTCTTATAATCAGCTCCACCTGTGAATAGGTCTGTTTATGAAGACCTCTCCAATCTCCCAGTGCTTAGTCTCGAGTCAATCTCGCTATGTGTTGGTAGCTTAAATCCCAGCTGGTAACTCTTTGTCTGGCTTGGATAGCTAACTCCTTAGATCTGTGAAGCTCTCAATGTAGGTATTTAAGTATATACATACAGAAATATATTACAGTCTCAGACCATGCTGAATATTTAGAGGGCTTTTTCATGTTTTAGCTTGTTCTGCACATGAGTTCTTCCCTGTCTGTCTGGGAGGCTCACTCATTAGTGTCCACAGTAATGCGTTTTCGTTTCAAACTGCATACTTTTCGTTTTGGCCTTCCGTCCACACTGAGATGGCATTTTGTCAACGAAACAGATGCTTTTTGAGAAGAAAAAAGCGTTGCCGTGTGGCCTGCGAAAACTGAGGCATTCGGTAACGAATGATGCAGTTGTAGTATATTACCATTATATTACTAATAATATTTCATCAATATTTCGGCCTATTTGTTTTGGCACATCTCCCAGTCTGTGCTCTCGAATGCTTTTGCAACTTTATACTCCTGTGTTACTCTTAACAGCAACTCCACCTCACTGTTGATCCATTAAAAAAACTTTTTCTGTCCCTTCCTTCGACGTTGCCGCAACGTTTCAAAGAGCGGAAAGTGAATAAACGGCAGGTGTAAATTACGTCTTACATTTTACACGTGCAGTAAAGGGGCGTAAGGGATTGCAGATGTTTCAGTGTGGATGAGAAAGGTTTTGAAAATGGTAGTGTGAACGTGGAGCATTTATTGATGAAAACGCCGTTTTCAAATGAATCCGGATTAGTGTAGGTGTAGTCTCGATTAAGTTCTTGACTCTGATTGCTGGAGACCAGGGTTCAAACCCAGCACAAACAAATACCCCATTGCCTTGGACCTAGTTATAGATCCTGGGTATGTTTTATGGATAACTACCTCTTTAAAGATGAATACAAACAGTTCTCTCATCAGCAACCTAATTACACTATAAAATAACACAGAATTCCTTCCAGTTTTAATCTCCATTATAAACTTTAGACTGCTTTTTTGGTAGTTTGCAGAGGAATGTTTTCATACTGATTTAAAATGAACTTAATAAAGACAGGTTGGGGTGTAAAATCTTACGAATGCTACAGTAAAAAGAGCCACTGTTTTTTACTTTATTTTGTCCCTGTCTGTACATACACAAATACCTGAGTGTGTTGAGAGCAGCTCCGTTTTTTGTCCACTGTATGATGACTGAATTAGCAGCTGAAGCAGGGAGGATGGTGCAGTGTAGCCTTGCAATGTGACCTGCACGTGCATTTATCAGCGTTGATTCTGACCGGTCAATACTGAACCTTAGAAAAAGCACAAGCAAGCAATCAGCTGTACAATCGGTGTGTGTTTTGGTACAGATTCTAGTTATGTGTGTAATATCGAGTACCTTGCAGGGACAATTATCGAGTCTGCAGAATCTGGTCTACCTGCCCCATCTTTTGGCTCTACAACAATAAAAGAATGCTGTATGAATTCAGCAGTGCAAAACACTCTAAGAACAAGTACATACATCCTCATGGACATCATAGTACAAGGAGAAGTAAATCAATGAGTGTTAGATGTAGTCCTGAATTCAGTTCAGCATAACTTCCTTACTGTAAAAGAGCAGCATGTGGGATTTACCTGAGACAGACAGATAAATGTAACGGTGATCTCGCTCACGGTCTCGTGTAGCCACGCATAACAGCCAGCCAGAGTCCTTAATCCTTACTGGGCCCATGAAAAGCGAGCCGTTCGGCTGCTGTTTATGCCTACATGATTTAAATAAGGAACACCAACAGCAATAAAAAAAAAAAAAAAAGAGAAGACTTTTGGGTTGTCAGGTTCTGCAAAATACACTAATACATTTATTTATTGTAATGTTTTATCAGTGTGTTATTAACAGGTACTAGCTTGTTTGGCAGATGTTTCTGTCACAAATGACCTCTTTAAGAAGGCATAGTGGGTCCTAGAATGCCAAATGCTTCTAACATGCTTTTTTCCATGTGCTTTCCATGTGTTATTGTTTCGGTTTTATTCATTCTCACTTCATTATTAAGTTCATTGCACAGTGTAAATATATACAGTTTATACACTTACTCATCATTTGTTCTTGTTTCTTTGTTCTCATCTGTTACTTCTCATTTTTTATGCTTTTTTTGCCAGCCCAGTTACCTCATGTGTTTTTGTCCAGCTCCTTCTACCTCCTTTTGGTTTTATTTTTATCCTTAATTCCATCTTTCTATGTTTGAATACCGGACAGATGGAAAAAACATTTCACTGCAAGTTATACTCTGTATGTATGTGTATGTGACAAATAAAATTTGAACTGGTTTGATTTGATTTGGCCCAGCTACTCTTTTTTTATAGTATACAATTTTTGTTATATCGTTGGCATAGTCATAACCTGTTTTCCTCATATCTCTTTGTTTCGAGTCATCACATTTCTTCATTATGCTATAGCAGCTACAGCAAGCTACCTCTATCTTCCACTTTCAGTGAATTAATAAATGAACGGCTTGCCGTGTTACACAAAAACCATCATTTTCTGTGGTAGCCTAGTGTTTAAGGTGTTGGATTACTAATCAGACGATTGTGAGTTTGATTACCAGGTCCAACAATTTGCCACCTCTGGGCCCCTGAGTAAGGCCCTCAACCCTCAATTGCTCAGTTGTATAAAATGAGATAAAAATGTAAGTTTCTCTGGATGAGGGCATCTGCTAGATGTCATAAATGTAAATTCCTCTGTAATGAAGATATCCCTGTTTAAGAAAACTTGAAGGAACTGTTTTTTCTGACTATTAGAAAACATGACAAGATTTAACGAAAGAACGGATGCTGTACTAACCTGGAAGGATCCAGAAGAACACCGTCTCTTCTCCACTCGACTGTCACAGTAGAGGATGGAGGTGGGTTCACTTTGCACGGCAACACCACCCACTGGCCCACTATACCCTCCACCGTAGATGGATCCGACTTGTCTATACTCACACCCACAGCAGGCCAACTGAAGCAGAGGAGGCCAAAAGAGAAGGAAAGGAGAAGGAAAAAAACAAGGCAAGACAGAGAGATTTGACAGGAAAGACATGCAGGAAGAAAAAAGAGACAGAACAATGGAGAGAAGGGGAGAAATTTACTTTATGCTGTACGATTGGCCACCAATGCAAGCATAAAGATTAGCTTTGTCCTGGCTACAGCCACAGAAACTCAGACTTCTGTTCCAGTCTAAAGAGCAGACTTCCTTTAGACTACGCAGGACAGAGGTTACATATGCCTCAGCCAGGGCTGTCATGCATTTTATTCTTTCAGCTCACTTCTCTGTGCCCAAAATCGCAAGATAAATCCAGAGAGTATGAGTCCAGGCAGTGTAAGTTTGCCCTGTGGTACAGAAGGCTGACCATCACCAAAGTCTTGTTAATTGCACAAAGTGGCATGTTTTATGAGGCCATGCTGCCCACATGATTACAACACAGCAGCTTGAGTAGCAATTTACTACAAATGTGGCTCATTTTATGCTCTAAACCAACACAAATTCTGGGACACTTGGGTAAAATGAATGAATAACAACAAGCTCTATACTCTCTAGGTAATTTTATACTTACAGAATGGCATCAAAACTATTATACAAGAAGTTAGGATTTTATTTTTTACTATGATCTTTACATTTGGTTAATGCCATAATCGGTTTGACCATTAGATATACTACAAAAAGTGCTACAGACAATGTTTGCTTCAATAACAAGCAAAAACAAGCAGCATTAAGTTCAACACCACTGGCTGATAGCGTGATGTAACCACAATATATATAACCAAATATATATTTATAGCTGTATATAAACAACAATTCTATAGACTACCACTAATGAATTAATTGTCGTCATCATCCTCACTTTAGCCTAGTATATTTTGGCTACATTTATTTGTGTACCCAATTAATAGGTTGGCACGTAATAAACCACTGCAACACTAAAATAGTAGTATGTGATGCATCAAGTGCTGTTTTTTTTTTAAGCTGTAAAATAATGAAGTCATATTATTAAACCAATTTTGCAGTGATTAATGATATCACAACTAGAACTATTCATACAACACAGTATTGGTAACATTATTACATACAAATTTTTTATTTCAGTGCTTGACATCTTTTCTTTCATATAACATTGTATTAGTTTTTCAAATGTTTGCTGTCTCTGGTTTTACTGTTACAGTATATTATATTTGACAGCAAAGAAAAAAAAAATTAGACCTACTTTTTCTGAGGTTAAAGGCAATTTTTCTTGTTTAAAGAAAGCAGTTTAAAAGATAATAAATACTGTATATATCCGATGCTTTTCATTGAGGAAATATCTGGCAACCTTGTTAGAGTGAAGGTTTTGACTCTAAATACAGCCCTAAATGAATGCATAGAGGTACATGGGTAAAGGGACAGGGATACAAAGAATCTACAGGTAGAAGGTGAAAAAATGATGCTGAAAGAAACATAATGTGTAACTATGAGCTAAAATGAAGTCGCTAGTAGGAGTGGTAGTAATATCAAGTTGCCATGACTACTAATCTTCGAAATATAATTTCTACTGTGGTTCATGATTTATTCCACAATCTCTGACTTTTGAAGTGTGTGAGAAGATTCGTATTGCTCCACACCTAAAAAGCACACCTTTGGAGAGACACACACAGAAGCAGAAATGGTGGGGCATTACAGCAGGTTCCTTTATTAGTTGCACTGAATGACATCAGTGAAGACAGGCCGTTGAAGACACCACACTTACATGGTGTTGTAAAAGACAGAAGAAGATGGAAAATGGAGAATTAAAAAGAACTGAACTACCAGGCTGACACTAAAACTCTAAACATAAACTGAAGTGCAAATTGGAGAAATAGGCAAAATTGTACAGCAGGTGAAATGTACCAGTCCCAGAAAGCTCAGCAATGTCCAACAGGGCCACAGCGAGAATAGTCTTCTGTGCAACTTGTGTGTGTAGCACCAGAGGAGGACATTGTCTTGATTTATGACCCTGATTAATATGTGTACAAATGTAAGCAAATTTAAGCCATCCTTTACATGATGTATGTGTACATGTATGTATGTATGTGTAATATGTATATTAATTCACTATACAACTATGAAGGTGTTTATTTTTAATCTAAGCTTTGATTGCAATATAAATGCAGAATGATGTACAAGAAAAAATGATGTTGGCACATGTGGGAAATCTTTTTTGTGAGCACTGATGCAGAAAATATGTGATATTCAATCAAATCTGCTCCTATATCTCTGTAACGGCTTTAACATTTTTAATCCATAGATGATTAGATTTCATGTGATGTTTTAGTGATAATAATGACCAAAATATTTTATGCATCGATTTGCTTACACATGAACCTCATCAGTCATCATTGTTTACTCTTACTATTATTTTTTTAAATCAATGATGTTTTAATAGCCAGATTCACAATTAATAGCCACAGCTTAGTTGTTCGTTACTGATTGTGATGGTTAACACATTCATATTTTGTTCAATATATTTCTATTAACTGGGGTGAAAGAAATACTGTATCACCTCAAAATGAATTCAATTAAAAATATCATTTTAAAAAAGGAACAAGATTTCATTTAAAGTCTTACGTGAAAATGTTTTAGCCATCTGGCTATAATGTAAGCAGAATTTTGGTCTAAAATGGGCTGGAAAATGCTTCTCTGCAAGCAACAATCCAGCACTGTGAGCAATTGATTTACACCCCACCAAGTTATTAATATTCTTGTGTTACACTACTAATTTTGCATGATGAGTGTGACCATGTTCAGCGCTACCAGAGTGAGTACATCCTGCGTCTGTGTGTAAATCTGCATGTGTTTATGAAAAGGGGCCAGATTCTAGATGTGTTAAAGGGGCTTTTTACACCTGGTCACTTCATGCATTTTCTGTGATCGGACAGCTATCTGATTTGTTAAAACTGTTCCATTTACATTGGGCCACGTAAATGCGTCTTGGCGAATCGGATATCAATCCGATCTTTCTACTCCCGCCCAAAATGCAAATACACTCACCGGCCACTTTATTAGGTACAGCTTACTAGTACCGGTGTGGTCTTCTGCTGCTGTAGCCCATCCGCCTCAAGTTTCGACGTGTTGTGTGTTCAGAGATGCTCTTCTGCATACCTCAGTTGTAACGAGTGGTTATTTGAGTTGCTGTTGCCTTTCTATCAGTTCAAACCAGTCTGACCATTCTTCTCTGACCATTCTCTGTAAACCCTAGAGATGGTTGTGCGTGAAAATCCCAGTAGATCAGCAGTTTCTGAAATACTCAGACCAGCCCGTCTGGCACCAACAACCATGCCACGTTCAAAGTCACTTAAATCACCTTTCTTCCCCATTCTGACGCTCGGTTTGAACTGCAGCAGATCGTCTTGACCATGTCTACATGCCTAAATGCATTGAGTTGCTGCCATGTGATTGGCTGATTAGAAATTTGCGTTAATGAGCAGTTGGACAGGTGTACCTAATAAAGTTGCCGGTTTAAAATGTATATTTTACCTCATTTCCGGGATTATTGAAATGGAACACGCTTTGGTGTATGCAGTTTTCAGAATGCAATCAAAAAGAAGACGAAAAAACTTGTTACGACGGTTATGCTACAAAAAACAGCATTTACTGTTTGCTGCATTTTCGCTGGTGGCAGAAGTGCATTTTAAGACCCAACGAGACACCTGGGTGAAAGTACTGACGTACTTCCATTTGGGAGGAGTTTAGCGCTGACGTATGTGGCTTGAATAAATACATTCATTTACACCTGTCCAGTTTCATCTGAAATGCGTCCCAGACCACCTCCTGAAGTGGTTTGAACGATTTGATTTATATCCGTCTCAAAAACGTTTCGGAGGGCATTTAGACCTGATCTTTTTATGATCAGATAGCTATCTGATCACAGAAAACGCATGAAGTGGCCAGGTGTAAAAAGCCTAAAAGTGTCTATGCTGTGTTTGAGTGAGCATGTGTGAGCTTGTGTGTGTGTGTGTATGTGTGTGTGTGATCATCTCTGAGAGAAAAGAGCAGTGTCAGGCTCCTCAGGTTGGTACAGAGGGCGCTGTGTGCAGCCAGAACTGCTCCTGCACAGCACTCTTACCTGTTATTAGGGCTGCTAGCCTGCACATCTCTTGGCGCTGGCCTGCGCCCCGCCGATTGAAACCAGTGGCGATGGGATTGCTGAGATGTGCTAGCACCTGGCCAGATTTGGCTCCAATCGGTGCTGTGTGATGTGGAGACGGTCCTCTGGTTCTGGCAGGTCTGCTGGCAGTCCTCCATAGTGGCGAAGTTGTTGCTGTTGCCAGGGCAGCCGCCGTACCAGAAGTGTACGCAGCGGGACGAGGCAGGGTCGTAGTAATATCGAGCAGTCCACTCATCACACAACCCAGCCGTGTGGGGCAGATCACATGGAGCACGCTGAGCTGGTGAAACAGCAACACATAACATACAGATAAATATTCTCTCTTATCATCGCATTGTTTCTATATTATTTGTATGTTTAGCATTCATGTTTTAGAAAAAAAGTGCTTAGACTGTCAAATTAATTGCGATCTTAATATTTTAATTTTTAAACACACCACACTTTACTGTTAATACAAGTAACTCACCTGTGTTCATTTAAGAGTTACATTCGATTACTGCTGCTTCTTTCTTTAATTTTCTATTCATTCTTTTTTTAACTTGGTTCTTAAATTTAGTTCATTTATACGCACAGTCTAGTCACTGTATTATAATTATGAATGTGACTAACAAAAATCTTGAATTTTGAATGTTAAAAAATCATGATGAATATTTTGCCTAATATTGAGCACTATTAAAATATACATTAGGGATGTACAACAATGACATATGCCAATCTATTGTGTGCTCCAAATATCCGTAACTGTATAGAACTGTAGAAAGGTATTTATTTATTAATTCATTTCAATTTATTAATTATTTTTTAATTCATAAAATTTATTTTGCCTGAAGACTTCAGTCATCTGTTTGCTACAGATTTGTTGTTCATATTATGAAGCACTATATTTGTAACTTACCCCTGCCAGGTGGAACAGGGCATCCTTCTCCATTAGTACCACGAGCTGTAGTCACTCCATCAAAACAGCAGCCATATGTGGACCTGCTGCACACCTTATGCTCCGACTGTCAGAGGAGACAGAAAGAGACAAGAGATTCAGGGAGAAAAGCTAGAGATAATGTTCATACTGCATAATACATAAAAACCAGGAGATACTCACAGCTGGGACAGAGAGGTCATATTCTGGGCAGCCCTCCTTATTGGGTCCATGTGCCTGAGTCACACTGTCCTGACAACAGCCATACCTAACAGATGTGATCAATACACAGGGCAGGGAGTTGTCACAAAACAGGCATGCATAACAGCTACATTAACATGAAAAACTTTGAAATTACGTTCAATAAAAATGGACCAATACAAACACAGGAAACATCTGCTTGGTTCTGGTTCATTACTGAATATGCAAAAATTATATAGTGTAAATTATAAACTGCATTGTCTTTATATTTAATAAAAATGTTTTTTTATATTTCTATATATATAGTATACGCATTTTTTTTTTTTTTTAAATATTATTTACAAATATTTTTATTAATATACTAGTAAAAATTACATTCGTTTTTGAAATAAGATATAAGATTGAGCAAAACTCCAATAGCAACTAATGTCTTTAAAATAAAATGGCTATGCTTACAGCTTGTTTCAGACCAGATAAAGAAACATGGCGCAAAAGTGTTTTTTCCTTTTTAAATAGCATAGAAGGCTTTATTTTGTCACATATACATTACAGCACAGTGAAATTCTTTCTTTACATATGCCAACTTTGGAGGATGGGGTCAGAGCACAGGGTCAGCCACGATACAGCACCACTGGAGCAGAGAGGATTAAGGGCCTTGCTCAAGGGCCCAACAGTGGCAGCTTGGCAGTGCAGGGGCTCGAACCTCGATCCTCCAATCAACAACTACCGATTTTTAGTTTATCTTCAGCATTCAAGTCACATGTTCAGCAGTAGAAGCAATGCATAGCTTACAATCAAAGGGGGTTATAAATCTTCATGCACATGATGAGGTGACTCAGAGCCAAATTGCATTTGTAGAAATTGTGCACCTTGGAATACGATGTTAATAATATGAGCTATTTCTGCACTGCTGAAGAACTGGAAAGGTTTGTGGCACAAACTGTTCATTACAAATTCTTTATGCTTCATGTGTCATACCTTAGGCTTAACGCAAAAGAAAAATATTCTAATAACATGTGTAATTTCAATTTAACTCCGGTGTCTTTCTGTAAATAATGTCAGACTGCATTTCCATTCAAGTGTGCAGACTGTGATATAATTTGATTCTGGCTGGCTATTTTGTCCAACACTATTTTAAATCGCTTCTTTTTTTATAACTGAATAAAATAAATTTGCACATTTGAGTACCTGGTGTGGATACAGGATGATGTTTGGGAACAGCCCTGACCATGAGGTCCACTGGCTGGAGTCACACCATCATGGCAACATCCAAACGCAGTCTGATGGCAGTAAGGAACGTCCCGCTGGAGAACTGAGTGAGACAAGGTGAGGGAAACAGAGTGAAAGGTAAACTACTGAGAAAGAAACAGCAAGTTTGTTGTATGATAATATTGAAAACAAAAGCAAAAGGAGACATTAATGCATTGTGAAATAGAGAGAAAAGCCTAAAGAGAAATTGCTGGATATTTCATTGGGATAAGTACAAATTGAAACTGAAAGAGAAAGAGAAATAGTCATAAAGAGAATGGCCTGAGCACAA
Organism: Tachysurus vachellii; assembly: GCF_030014155.1. Classification (NCBI taxonomy): domain Eukaryota; kingdom Metazoa; phylum Chordata; class Actinopteri; order Siluriformes; family Bagridae; genus Tachysurus; species Tachysurus vachellii. The sequence continues at coordinate 9,675,854 of NC_083469.1, forward strand.
AAACAGACAGAACAAAAGACTGAGATGAGACAGATGTGCATGCAGACACATGTAGGCACATGATAATTTGATTATACTGTAGTAAGCTGAAGCCTCCTCATTTCGAGAGCACCGGTACACAAAACAGCAATCCCAGAAGCTACTAAAACATGACGACATCCGAGAGGCCGTCACAGGACTCGCACAGGCAACACTGAGAGCGAAAAGGCCACAGTCGATTACCTCGCAACTATTTTAATCACACAGTAAGATCCCTGAAAAACATGCCAATCAAGGCCAGTTCATTAGTGCAGGAACAGAGGAGTGATGTAGTGCACTGCTGGGAAAAACAGGAGAAGGGAGAGATGTGAAGCCAAAAGGGAGCAGAGGAGCTGAGGTGTAAGAAGAAAATCACAGCTGGATAAAAGATGAGGGAGAGACCTGTGGTGGTTTCCTCAGGATTGTAGGGGTAGAAACCAAAAATAGTGTTGTCGTAGCCTCGTGTGTCTTGCATGCTGGGCACCACTGTTTAATATGAGCAGAAAAAAAAAATCAAAATGCATATAAACCATTTCTGTTACACTGGTGGTTACTTATGCTTTTCACTGCATATAATTACGTACTGATGCTAAAACACTGATTTATCAAAGATAAATTGTGTCCACCAGAGAGGAAAAATAAAACCAGATTCAAAGAGGAAAACTGGTCTAGGATAAGGTCATGACGGCCTACAAGTCTGGTTCAAATTGAAACAGGAAACTGTTAGATACTGTAAATAAAATTGATGGACTTTCCCCAGTTTGTGCGTGTGTGCGTGTGTGTTTGTGTGTGTGAGTGTATGTGTGTGTGTGTGAGAGAGAGCAAGAGAGACTGAGAGACAGAGACAGAGCGAGAGAGACAGAGTGAGAGAGAGAGAGAGAGAGAGAGACAGAGACAGAGAGAGAGAGAGAGAGAGAGAGAGAGAGAGAGAGAGAGCACAAGATTATAAGAAAGAGAGCTCAAATTTCTTTCAGAACTCGAAGGAAATTAGACAACCCTCAAAAGTGCTCCCAGGTGTTCTCACTGCCTATAGACAGGGTGGTGGGAAGAAAGAAAAATGACCCATACATTTTATCAATTTATGATCATTTTTATACTTACACCAGCCTCTACCTTTTCTCTTTGGTTTCGTTTTCAATTTTTCATTCAATTTTTTTTTATTTCAAATAAAAATGTGAGAAAGCATCAGTCCTGAAGACCTTCTTAAGTTGCATGAACTGGACAGGATAATATTGGATCAGTAGTAAAGTGAAGTGAATGGAATAAACCTGTTAAACAGTATTGTTGTGTCAGATCATATACTATATATTGAGACATTTTCCATATTGTCTTGGGAGATTCACACCCCCAGTGCCTACAGGAAAAATGTGTGTTCGATTCTGGTGATGTGAGCGTGCATGTAAAAGAGAACAGTACAGTATGTATAGGACTCTGGTGCTTTAAACCATCAAGCTAATTAATGGGAGTGATAAAATCCTATGTTCTGAATGTGCATGTGCATGTGTGTGTGTGTGTGTGTGTGTGTGTGTGGTAGGCATGTACCCTGAGGGCTGTAGCAGGGCTGGGTGTTGCAGTTCTCCACAGTAGAGGGTTTGGGAAAGGTGTTACAATGCTCCACCCCGTAAATGTTTCTCTGTGAGTCTGAACAGATTACCTGCCGCTCCCGAAGCCCCGAGCTACAGCTCTTAGAACACTAATAGAAAGAGAAAAAGAGCACATATAAATTCTGAGCTGAAAAGTGTATATAAACAAACATCATATATACAAACAACAATTGCTTGAAATTTAAATGCTACAATTCAGAACATCTCACCAGCCCCCAGTCACCAACATGCCAGCCAATCCGGGTTATGCAGACAGGCATCTCACAGGTCTGTGTGCTTGGTGGCTTGGGAAGACTGGCACACATATAATCTGCAACACGATTTCCTCCTGCTGAACCCACACACATCACCTCTCTTGTCTGCTCTCCAGAGCCACATGTCACAGAGCACTGCATGGACACAGTTAACGCACATAACTATACATATGCACTGTCCATAAATGAGGCTTCTGATCTCCTGAATACTGTTTTGATTTTTCTGGGCCATAATTGAGCTCCTCCCAAGCAGTTACAGAGCTGTTTTGCTCTTTTTATGATATCTGTGTTTGCTTGAGGTTGCTGACTTCTAAAATTGAGATAAAAAGTTTTAGTTATCAACACACTGAATAGCAGGAAATCACCACCTGACCCTGTCGACACACCAGTCAGGAAATAGCTCCAAAACAAGGACACTATTATAGCTGAGATGTAGAATGTACATAGTGGCACACTAAGAACCAGAATTCAGAATCTCAGGCCTCGTGTACATCTTATTGTCATATCAGATTTTTTTATATATACTATAAGATTATTTAGCTAAATACAGATTTACATTTAGTGAAAACTGGCCATGTAAAACAAGCATTTACCTGATAACACACATGCTTACCTGGCTCCATGAAGACACGCTGTACTGTGCACAATGCTGCATGTTGCAGGTTTGCTGGCTGACGGGTTTGGGAGTGTAAGCCTCACACAAAGAGTCTTCTACCGGCCGTCTTCCAGACACATCGTGAGACACACACTCTACTTGGCGTACCTGAGTGCCCCCACCGCACGTCACAGAGCACCGAGTCCATTCATTGACCTTCCAACTGTGACACACACACACCAAAATCCAATCTCCAATCAGCACAAGGATTAGTGTTAGATGATGATAATGAGTATAATATGAACTGTGCCCAAAGCTTAGCTAACACATGCACATACCGCAGATCTAACCCAAAGCAGCACCGTGCATGGCACAGAACGCTGGACCATCGTCAGGAGCTGATTAGTTTAAACAGCTCAAAAAAGTCTGGTAATTTAATAGGTACAGAAAACATACAATATAAAATAACACAGGATAAAAATGGCTACACGTCCTAGTTTATGTAATTCAACACTTTCTCTGGCAGCCATCTTATGAGCTCAATAAGGAAAACAAATAATTAAAATTTCAAGTCAATAAACTATTATTATTCTGTCGATAAACAGAAACATAATTTTCCACACAAGACTAGGAATGACAAAGTTCCAGGCTGTGCCATTGCTCAAATTAAGAGATGCTTATCGTTTATTTCCTAGCAAGTATGTTTTGCTTCTTACACAACTGTATTTTATACCCTTTCCATCAAAAGGCACACCAAAGCCTTCAAACAAATATTACAGAGCCCCTGCGGTAATAAGGTAGATATTTTTAATAAGGCATGTCCATGAATTAATATTAGAGTGAGGCAATATATTGATCTCATGGTAACAAATTACAGAATGGCAACAAACTGAATAACTTGTGTTCTTAATATTTTGTAGAAGCATCATACATGCATTAAAATGTGGCATCTGAGTTATATTGTGTCAAAAAAGAGAGGGTATTAAAGTGTAAAGGAATGTAAACATGTCAATAATATATTATATAATGTGCAACAGAATGTAAACATTCTGAGTAATGAAATATTCTGAGGTAACGACTTGGTAATTCAAGTCTAAAAATTTAGTTGATGGAGATAATAACAACTTGTGTATATGTAATATGTATGTAAAATATCAAATTAATAAGTAAGTGAGTAGAAATAACAACATAGAACTTCAACATTTTTGTGGTTTAGTAACAATGTGGATCTTGACTTGTGACCTCTATATAGTAATTCATGACAATACCTTATTAAAAAACAAACACCTTGGTAGATCTGAAGGCTTCAGATCTAAATGCAGAGAAATCTCAACACATAAAATACACCCAGGATATCTGCACCTAAAGCCCCACTATCACCACTTCTGCTACCTTAGGTGGTTTGCCTATAGCACACAGACAGCAACCCAGCTCAGAGCTCCAGGGCTGGTGTTCATAAGTTACGCACAGGTCAATGATATGGCTCATAATAAGGAGATTACATAAGCATCCAGTGAGGAGAAACAGCCCTCGTGTTCGTCCTCACTCGGGAAAGCATACCACAGTGAGTAGGAGTAGGTGAATACAGCAAAGCTCTGAGCTGGACAGTTGCCCCAGGCCTTGGTTCATCTCCACATGTGGAAGAACAGGCACTTGAAAGACTTATCTACTAATTCTCCAATGTTGTATTGATTGAAGCTATCAATACAGCCAGAGCTCAAACACATGTCACTGGTGTAACTAACCAGACAGCAAACCTATGAACTGATTACATCAGTGTCTTCAGGAACTATGTCATGGCTTCAAGAAAGTTTATGAGTTCTTGGGAAGATTTGGACATGGCATGGAGGGGTTTCAGTGTGTCGAATGTACAAAGGAGTGGTCCAGGCTTAACCCCAAACTCATCAAAATTCTTCTAAGAATCTCTGTAAGTACTAAGAAAGATTACGAGTCCTTGAAAACCTGGCATCTTGGCTTCGAAACACAGCATGAATGTGGCTTCATATGTGTGGCTAATGGAGTGGTTTACTGCCCTGAACATTTGAGATCTCTAAACTTCAAACTAGAGAAGAACTCTTATGCTCCAAATGTGAAATCTTATGATTTTTTAGGAATCTTAGTTAGACATCAGTCAGTGTTTGAGATCACATCCTGCTTCTGTCAGGCTTCCTCATGCTGGGTTACCTGTAGACCTGAACATAGACATGTCTTGCTTCCTTGGGAGTCCATATTTGTGGTGGGTACACATACGCCATCCTTACAGAACAGGAGGAGTGTTTTTAGTAGATCCTCACAAACTACACTGTCCCACACAGTAACTTGCATAAATACTCACCCCTTTGAACATACCCACATTTTATAGTGTTAAACACCTGGAACTGAAATGTATTAATTGGAGTAATATCATGAATCTATACAATATGTCCACTATATAATAAAGTGGGGAAACCAATATAGGTTGTATAATTACAAATAAAAAATATAACAGCTGTGATTTACCCAGATTGGTGTGAAACCACTAAATTAGTTCTGGTGCCATTATTTCTCATCAAAAGTCACATAATTAGTTCTACTCACTGATGGGAAAATTGCCTACCTGCGGGTTAGGGGGCACTGTTGCTCGTTGCATGTGCGGTTATTGAGAGGGCGAGGCAGAGATGCACATAAATAGTCAGGGTAGGCTTCGTTATCAAAAGTGCAGAAGACCAGACGGGACTGGTAACCTGAACAGATGCGTGATATATACAGTAATTCAGTTGATATGTATTATATGTAGTAATAATGAATCACAGCTCTTATCGTATCTTAACATTTTTGTAATCGAAAAAGAATTTGACTCTGAAACATATGCTCAAATGGTTTTGAAATCTTCTTGCTCAAGTAACACTAACCAGAGCCACATTCCTTGCTGCAGGCAGACCAAGAACCATAGCTCCAGTAGTGGCCTTCTCTAGGGCGGCTGTTGGGCAGGTAATAATCATACTCGATTCCCTGGTTGGGTTCCTGAGTTATCAGCTGATTGAAGACAAAGAAGGTTCAACAACTCACCCAAAGCCATGCTTTGGAAGGTTTTCGGATTCAATTACTTGTGATCTATGCATTACTCTGTGCTTTCCTTTTTCAACAGAAGATCTCACCTCGATCACCAAAGGCTCAGTGGTCGGTCCACGTCCGGTGATGGTCTCAGGGGACATTTCCCCCTCTGTTCCTCTTTGGTAGTACAGCATAGTGCCTGCGATGGGGGTACTCCGGGAGAATTCGATCACCCAGTGCCCATTAAGGTAGTACTCACCACGGAGGTTCTTAATGGCTGTAAGTGTTCACAATGAGTAAAGAAAACTTATCAACACCAACATTACTACCACTACCATTAGGGTAGTACAACCTTTGAAATAGGGGGTTCACAAGTGTTTTTCGGATAATGGTTCTAGCTATCAAAAGGCGTTAAACTTTCCTGAAGAGTGCTGGACTTAAGCTTTTATCACTACTAATAATTTAATTCAATTCATTTTTATCTGTATAAGGCTTTTAAACATGGACATTGTCAAAAAGCAGCTTCAAAGACATAAAAAAATTAGGATCTCATTTTTAAATTTATAAATGTATTAATTTATTAGTATTACTGCAAGTACTCTCACGATTGCTAGTACAGTTGAATTTATTACTACTAGGACTGCTACTACAGAATCTCTTAAATCTGTATACAGTATGCAGTAGGGATGCCATCCACTTGAGGGTTAAGGGTTATTGCCATAACGCAGCTAAATTCAAACACATACTTACCCAAGTAGTTACGAGTTGGTACACGCTCAGTGATACGGATGCTAGTAGCACCAACAGGAATGATAAACATTTGATTGTAACCTAACAGACAGAAAGAAATATAGTTAATACCTTTATCTCTACAGATCTCTAGTGATTAGAGATGTGTGTGTATTACCTTTGGGTAGATCCCTCATGGAGAAGGAGTTCCTAATGAGGTGGCAGGACTGACCGTTCCCTCCACACTGCAGGCATGCATCCTCCTGCTGCCCAGAGTCCAGCATGCTGTCACAGCCTAAACGCTGAGGGCACCGTGAGAATGAAGTAAAGTCTAGTGAACTTCAGGAACTTGTGTTTGTGGGTAAATGAATGAAAAGACATGGAGTTGGTGTCGAAATGTATTTTCAGACACTCTGTAGGACCCCAAAATGCTTCTGCAAAGAACTGTGACTGTAAAAACTGTAACTCTCTAAACGTCTTGCTCACTGTGTGTAAGGGCAAAAACACCTCTTCCAGGCAGGTTGATAACTGTGCTCTAAACTTCTTAATTACTGCCCTAACAGCAGATGTAGGCAATTTCAGGCATGCATATTTGTATAGGAATTGCCTGCTTTTAAACAGTCAACACAATTTTGTGCAACACTTGTTGTTGCAACAACATTTTGTGCAACAATTGTGAGTTACATTATGGAAAGGGATTATTTTCATACTTAATTAAACATATTTACTTGCATTGAAGATTTCTAACCTATTCCTCAGTGTGAGATTAAAGATATTTAAGAACAAAAACATTTCTTCATAACCTGTTTAATCCATCTTTAACAAGCATGCCAATAATGACTTCAGTGACTTCTGAATAAAACACAACGGGTAAGTATTGGGTCATCTATCCTCACCCTACACACTCCTTCCACACAGATATCACTCCTGCCCGGGTGACAGGGTGTGCCGTCCACCACCGAGCTCTTGTGACGGAAATAGAAGTTCTCTCCTTTGGGGATGCAGTTCAGCTCACACTGGTTCTCCGCTGAACACGTCAGACAAAAATGAAAATACAAGAGCAGACACAAGAGAAACTTGCTGATATTCATGTTTGGAAAAAAGTATAGGGACAAACAAGGGGCTGTCACATCAATTTTATATTCTAACAAAGAAAAACAAAATCCCACAGCATTTAATGTCTTTTGGCTCTTGAGACGTGAAAATGTTCTCAGCAGGTTTACATTTCTGGAGATGGATATAAACAAAACCCAAAGTTCCTGTAAGCGTAAAAGTACTTTGAGAGACTATTAGAGATACTCGTTCAGAGAACCTCAATGCTCAGTATATACAGTGAAGCCTTGACCACCAAAAGTCACATACTGTACACACCTCCATAGTAAGGTAACCATTTGTAGAATTTTCCATGAAAATCAGTGCCGTCAAACTGAGAGCACTGCTCCTCTCTGAAATCTCTGGAAGCCTCAGGGCAGTCCTACCAAGAAACATAAGGCATGCCCAGAAATAAAACAGGAAGTGTAAAAAAAGAAAAATAGGAAAGTAACCATTAAAATTTATAGAGGTCTAGATACAGTGTTGAAAAGATGAACTCTCACTGATGAAGAGTCAGGGGAAATCTGAAGCAGGCAGAGACATGTCTGAATGTACAAGACATGCAGTAGGGACCAAATGACTAAGTCCACTTTACTTGAATTTCAGAATTTTGTTTTTTTGTATGTCTACTTTTGTTATAACGATGCCATTTGAATTTTGATGATTCATGTTAGAATCATCTGAGAATCCTGAGGCATCTAGAGATTTACCAGCTCCAGTCAGACTCTGCGATACTAAAGAGGAGATGCCAACTCCATGTGATCTTTTGCATCAATACAACATCTGTTTGACTGTATATTTATAATCACACCCTCCAGTCTCCCCCATATGAGGATGGGTTTCCCTTTGAGTCTGTTTCCTCTCAAGGTTTCTTCCTTTACCGTCTAAGGGAGTTTTTCCTTGCCACTGCTGCCTGAGTCACCTCAGACTTGCTCATTGGGGATAAATACAAACACATAGGGATCTCTAATATTAATCTTGAATTTTGTATTCTATTAATCTTTATATTATTCTTTATATTAACCTTTTGTTATATGTTTATGTTCTGTAAATCTGCTTTGAGACGATGTCAATTGTAAAAAGCGCTATACAAATAAACTTGAATAGAATTGAATTGAATTGAATGTTACATCAAATCCACTGAGTTTCAGCTGATCATGTGCTTTAATGGAATGGACAAGACCCAAGAAAAAAGGTTAACATGGACAGTATCACAAATTTCTTTACATTTAAATAGGAAACTTGAAATCGTACAGAATTTTAAAAATTCAAAATCTTGCACATTTACTTGATTTGTTTTCTGTTTATTTCCAATTATAAGTGAAAGAAAATCCCAGATTTTTAATCTGGTCTCAGACTTTTGGACATCAGTGTATGTACACATGGGTCAGAAGGGTTCAAGGGAAATATGTAAGGAATATTGTACCTGAATATTGCATGTGCGATAGGATTTATCTGGTCCCACACAACTGCGACCTCCATCAGTCCTGAATGCAGAAACGTTTCCAGATAAAGCAAAAAAGTTTACAGTACAGAATAAACTCTGAATAAGTGACAAATGAACAAGAATGATTGACTGGTTACTGTTATATACAGTCACCTGTACATGCTAGTGCAACTTCATTAGAGGATTCAGAGGCTTGCATATGTAATCACTCCCCCTGTTTGTTTTTTATAAATGTTTCATTCTGTAAATGGATTTATATTGAGAGAGGGGGTCAATATACCTACAAATCAAAAATGAGAACTTAATAACTGCTTAAATATTCATTCCCGTTTTCAAGGTTTTTGCAGAAGTAATGTTATAGACCATGTAAAATAAATTTCATAGACCTGGACTGTGCGTATGTGCCACTGTATACACATCTAAGCTGTGTGCTCTCTCTAAACAGGTTAGATTATGTTTCGTAATGACTGGTAGGGTGTGGTGTCAGATACAGGAGACATGCAAATACACACAAAAGGATATCTGTAGCAAGAGGAGAAACCTGGCCTCTAGGATATAACTTTCTTCATACAGGTGGCTGAAATAAAATTGTGTGTGCTTGTCTTAGTTATCTGATTATAATGCATTATAAACTCAATGAGAGCTCAACAACACATGATACTAAACAACACACTGTTATTAATGTGTAGTCATTCTTATTAATGTGTAGCCCCTAGGAGTCCATGAAGCAGAACCGGGTGGTCTGGAAATCACTACACAGCATTATCAAGGTTATTACAGCTATTTCTGTGTATTGTTAGCATTAATTAAAATCAAAGAAACTTCACTAAACTGGCAATTTTATCAAAACCATGTTCTCTACGTGTGTGTGTGGGGGGGGGTAAAGTGGAGTAACTGAATTCCCACTATAGGTTTTGAAATCCCTCTTTTCGTGAATCTTATTTCGAAACATATGTATGTGCAGATTGCACAATGCTTCAGTTTTTGACATCTAATCTTTGAAAACACACACACACACATGTATTACTGAGCCTAAATCCTAACAGGTATTACTTGATCAGTTAGATCAAATCCCAACTGCTAACAATTTTGTAACAGGAAACCAGTTTTACCACAAACATGGCAACGCAACTAGATTCAGGTTTGATGTAGCTTTAAGGTTCATGTCACCATTAATCCTAAAAAGGCAATAACAAATATTTCACAAAGTTTCGGGAAGACAACTTACTGTAATATACACAACTGGAGAGAGGAGGGGAGAGCTGGATTGACAGACAAGACGACTCCTTAAAAGCACTGTGCTCATCATCAGATGCAAGAGAGGACATGCAAGCTAGATTCCAAACCGGGCTAGATTTATGGGCACAACGCTATGCTGAACCAGCCGTCTCGCACAATCCTACCGCTTTATAATCGCAACATTATAGATTGCAACCGTGCCAATATAATCAATAACAAACTGTAAACGTTAATCTGACTTTAATCTTAGTTCTCAGTTAAACATCTAAAAACCAGATGAGGTTAATGTAATGTCAATGTAATATGCCTAAACTTAATGTCGTCTTTAAATAAACTTGCATTGTTGTTTCTTTCCAAATTTAGGCATTAGGCATTATTACGTAAAACGCCTGCCTTTACTGCCTTTCTCCGGTTTCAACAGCAGAATAGAGCTCCCGGATCCAGACAAGGGATTTGATGATTAAGGATTTTTTTGTTGTTTTGAAAGCATGCATGAACAGACAGACTAAAACTAAAAATCTCACGTCTGGCTGCTTTACACTATACACTTATATTTCAAGTCAGCTTGGCTGAAGTGTGCACGTTTCTCAACAACAACAAAAACTGTAATGTGTTTAAAAAAATCTGTCCTTCAAAACAAATCTGTGCCTGAGGCTGCACTGACACACCCAGGGATCTCTCACTGACACACAAACAGACACTTACAGACACGATGCTGCCAAATTATGTGCAAGCGAGCTGTCTGCTTACCGCTGACTCACACACTGTCTCGTCCTCACCGTTACACCGATGCCGCACGAGCGGCTGCACTCTCCATAATGTCCCCAATCGGCCCAGTAATCGCCACTTGGCACCTACACCGCAGTCACATTAGGGTTAATTGGTGCGTTATGATCAAACGCTTGCATGCAAAATGCATTCATTTTCCACATCCACAGCATATGTAGTAATATCACAGTTGTCACAGATTATATTTACAAGTATAATTCATTTAAAAAGGGGATATAAATGTGAATCACATGGCTACAAGCTTACACACAAGCCAGAACGCAAGATGAAATTATGTGAGTACAAGATTAATGGCATGTTATATCCGATGCCAGAACATTTGGAATATACTTATAAAGGCAAATTACATTGGAAACTTCTACTATGAGTCACACTAGTTTATCATTTCTGATATGTCACTAACAATGTCAGCACTCACCATAAGCACTGGAGCCAAAAGTATCTGCATGAATGCCACGGCCAACAGCAGCTTCATCATTTTACTACAGAAGACAGAGAATGAATGTCATGTTTCCAACATGAACATAGATGACAAAATCTAAATGTCTACATGAAAATCCAAGTACCTTTTTTACTTGTTTTTTTCCCCACGGCTGGTTAATTTGCCATCTACCCAAAATCCTGCAACAAATAAAAAGCAAAAATTAGCAACCTTTTGTCTTGCAAGGGTTTTACACTCATATTTTCAATCAGTTTTAATGCAATTTTATTTCCATACAGCATTTAACACTGGGCGATGTCACATTACATGTAGAATTTGTGGGCTTTGGGCTCTAAAACAGAGCAGGTGATGTCATGTGGACCAAGAAGTGCACCGTGGTACTGAACCCAAGACTGCCTTGTAGGAGGTGATGTGAGTTCGGTTGCACTGGAACTCAGTCACAATTTAGCCAGTGATGAATTTATTACTTTCCAAAACACACACGTACCATGAGTGGCAGTATTGATGTGGGACACAAAAGAGGTGAGATTCCCTTTTTAGATATGTGGAGAAAGAATATGCAAGAGCACTTAAACACAGCTAAAAAAAAAATGCAGACGTTTTGCATTGTTAAGCACAAAATTGAAGTAGTCTAGGTTTAACAGCACCGGTGAGTAATGTTTTAAAGTAAAATGTTTCATCAGCAAATAGTTAGAGACGAGTTGTGTAAAACAAGCAGCTCCGTTGATGTAAACAGATGCAAGTGTCCTTCAATGTGCTGCAAATAATAGCACAAAAAATCTGTTTAAAAAGTGCATAGAAATAAAAAAACAAGGCAAGTCACGCTGTGATTTCTCCAAGCCTGTTTTGATGATATAAAATGAACAAACATGCACCAGAGTTTGATAGAATCAAGTGAATCTGAAACCAGACCAGTATTGTTGTGGTGCTAGGAACAATCACACCAGGATTCAGACCACAAACGTGCCGAGTGTGAAAATCTCCTTAGATCCTTAATGAACAAGCCATAAATAATGGCAAAAGAAAAAATTCCTGCAGCAGGTTCAGCATGAATAGATTTCAGTAGTCCTCACCAAGTGTTAGTCTGGATAATCAGTGGGATTGTAGCAAGATTCTGATGCCTGTGGTGCTGGTGGTGATATGCTTGCTATATGTATAACATGAATCTTTGGCTCCATGGAATCATTGGCTCCATGGAAAGCACTACATAACTGAGATTTTTACATTCAACACACTCTTTTTCCTTCCGTAGCCCCATAGTTTAACCACCACATGCAAACACACATGTACAACACACTTCTATTTTGATTAAAGACAGGCGAGAAATTAAATAAAATAACATTAAGTACAAGAACAGCTTTAATGCATTTTGATATCACTTCTGTTGCGTCTCAGGGATCTGCACTGTGGGTGTTTGGGGGAATCGCTCCAAGATCTCCCGAAGATGTAGAACTGGTGAATGTGAACATCAGAGCATATGCATGATTTCCATTCTTTTCTTAGCTATCATCACATCTAAGGAGTCCTCATGCCCTGTGGATGGGGGTGGGGTCATTGTAGAAGAGACCACTCCCATCAGAACAGAAAAAGATGATCAGTCACAGTGACTTTGTATTGTATTGACTGGACACAAAGGATGCTAGTAAAAGGCCTCCCGTCGGACAACAATGCTACAGGGTTTCCATTTATTCTGACCAGAGCAGCTATAAACAGCCACTGTGACACTGGATACTCCTTCCAAAAAAAAATGCTAAATAAACACTTCCTCTCAGAAACAACTTAAATATATTGACACATTTTTGTTGTTCATGTGGAGCATCCCACCTTACAGGACCCTTTGTTACTTGTTACTATATATAAGCAAGAGCACTTTAATTCAAACATGTCTTTTGTATAAAAAAAAAAGAAGTGAAAAATTTACCATAAAGATTAAGTATGAGTTCGAGTTTTAAGTTCGAGTAGCTATTAAGTATTATAAAGTTGAAATGGCTTTTGTTACTCGGGCAGATTGAGAACTGGTTTGTTTTTGCAGGATGCTATTAAGGTGACACACCCCTGTAATAGAGGAGAACGGCGCCTGATTTGCACTTTAGAAAGCAAATTCTTGTACCAAAAGGAAACTGCGATTGGCAAAGCATTAGACATGGCTGGAAGGCACTAGATTAACCAGGCTGATAATTGCACCCACTTGTTATCAAATTTCTTACACCACCATAACTCGACTCTAAGGACACTTTTATACATAGCAGTGAAAACAGCCATCGATTCAAGCACTAGCATGGTATAGCTGATTGGACACGAATCTGAGAAAAGACTAAAATACTAAAACACAGCCAAAGAATACACATATTCAGGAAAAAAAAAGGCAAAGCTTCTAAGAGACAACTTGGGGAGGTACCCAAGCTGCTGCTGCCAGTGTGTGCATGCAGATGCCTGTCAGCTTTCTTCTAAAGGTGTACTGGCAGTCATTAATATCAGGGCCTCGGAGATATGTTGTTTGGTATTCAGAAACTGTGCATTATGAATATAGCTACTACTAAATTTGTAAATCTACTCTTGCAGTTAGATCCCGAGTGCATAGTTCCAGAGCTGGAAGCAATCATACTTGGCACACAGTCTGCTTTTTGTCAAATAATATCTTAGCTCTGAGCATCAGGTTGTGTGGGAATACAAGAATTAATTCTGAAAGCTCACAACTTTAAGAAAAGGAAGTGTCCACACACCGCTGTTCACTTGATATCTTATGGAACATGCAGTTCTCTGTGTTTTCTGGAATTCCAGACAGCGCTCCCACCCACTAAACACCCAAACACAAAGCAACCAGAGCAGTCGATAGTGAAAACACACCATTATGTAGCACTACGGCTGGAGTAGAGGATGAGTGAAAAAGTTTTTAGACCCTTACTACCAAAAAACTAAACAAGGAAATGTTATCCTCCATTTCCTCTGTGATTTCATAGAAATAATTTTCAGAGAATCCTCTCTTATATGATACGTATTTGTGTATATATTATACGTTATATGTTATATTTATCTATATATTATACTGCATGGTAAGGCACTAACAGTGGAATTAATATAAATATAACTAATATATCGGCAGGGGACACGGTGGCTTAGTGGTTAGCACGTTCGCCTCACACCTCCAGGGTCGGGGTTCGATTCTCGCCTCCGCCTTGTGTGTGTGGAGTTTGCATGTTCTCCCTGTGCCTCGGGGGTTTCCTCCGGGTACTCCGGTTTCCTCCCCCGGTCCAAAGACATGCATGGTAGGTTGATTGGCATCTCTGGAAAATTGTCCGTAGTGTGTGATGCGTGAGTGAATGAGTGTGTGTGTGCCCTGCGATGGGTTGGCGCTCCGTCCAGGGTGTATCCTGCCTTGATGCCCGATGACGCCTGAGATAGGCACAGGCTCCCCGTGACCTCAATGTTTCTTTACATCTTTGTTCAAGTCTTTTCTGCATTTCAATTATAACTGCTGGATGTCAAGGTCATTCTTGTATTGTTTTACTAACTATGAAGCTTTACTCAAAAGGTAATACCTTTTCAAAGCCATTCAAATATTGAATTCTTTCATATTAAAGATACAAAACAAGGAAAAGTACTGAGAGTACTGGGGAACTTTTGTAAATGTGCATCCACAACATCTGGACAAAAGAAATTTCAACAAAGTGGTGAGAAATTAAATCCTTACACTCAGAACAATGTACTCTACTAAAGTGAATGTCAAAAATATATCAATTGTGTTGCAGTGGTGAAAATCACAACTCATTTTGATCTCAGTTTGTCATAGTCGTTATCATAGTAATTTATTTCTGTGTTTTGTAATCGGGTTTTTATCTATAATTGTAACCTTGTTTGACTGGTCATTTGTATCAAATGGGTTTAATCCAAACCTTAATAAGTCCAAAACAATGCTAACTCTTAATATGTTCTGCAAGTGGACAGTTTATGGAATAAAATGCAGTATGGCTCCAGTTGATATTCTGTATATAATTGTACACATTTTAATATTGAGCCTGATATAAAAAAAATTATATATATATATATATATATATATATATATATATATATATATATATATATATATATATATTTTAATAAACACATTTCTATATAAGATATTATAATTTTTTTTACATTTAAATGAAAAAAGTAGCTCACTTTATATATTTTTTAAATGTGAAAAAAGTATATGTATACTTTTTATATATTATAAACACATTTCTATATAAAATATTAGAAAATATTTTTTAATATTTAAAGGGAAAAAAGTAGCTCACTTTATTTCTTTTAAATGTAAAAAAATATTTTATAAACACAATTCTATATAAAATATTATAAAACATTATTTGTTTTTTACATTTAAAGAAAAAAAAGTGTGCTACTTTTTTTCTAGCAAAAAACAAAAAAAAAGTAAACCTTGTTTGCTGAAATCTACTTATTTTGTGTCATTTAATTGGCTTTACACCTACCAGCAGTGGGTTAAAATATACTTCAGTTACAAACAGCACATATAGAAGGTCAACAGAATAACAGATTCACTTACAGCTTGGCTTTAGTTTGTTTCCTCCGTCATTGAGACAGAAGACACCGCTTTTGTTTGCTCCACAGAAAGCGTAGTGAAAGTTAAAAAAAAGCGCATTAAGCGGTCAGACATACCCTTAGTGAAGTAAATCAGCTTCAGCTCTCAGAGACTCTTTAACTCCAGGCCATAAAGGACTAATTGTAGTCGGACTAATTTCACTACTTCAGCACGTCCAACTGACAGAAGTCGGTGCGCGCGCGTTTGTGTGTGCGCGCGCGCGTGTGTGCGTGTTTGCCTGAACCGGTGGGATGAAGATAAAGCGGTGTTACTCCATACAGATAAAAGGGGCGGGGCTTTAGGGGGAAAAGGCATGGGCTCAATCCCAAAATGGCTCCCCTTTTGTACAAATAGTGAGCAGTATAATATGTAGAAAGCCTTATTTCATATCGCACATTAAGGAGGAAGTGTTTGGGATGATGGGGTATTATTCAGGGTGTAATTTCCCAGTAAAAAGTAGCCTTGAATTTGATATTTTCTGTTAGAAGGGAATGTGTGTGTGATACAATTCATTACTGTCAACCATATACATATATTTGTTTTGTATTTATTTATTATTATAATGTAATACAGGGTGGTTTAGTGACAAACATGTTATAGCCTTTGGGGTTGGTGGTTTGAGAGAGAGAGAGAGAGAGTGTGTGTGTGTGTGTGTGCGCGTCTAGTGGCTAAGGTGTTGGGCTACCAATCGGAAGGTTGTGAGTTCAATCCCAGGTCCGCTGCCGCTGTTGGGTTCCTGAGCAAGGCCCTTAACCCTCAATTGCTCGGTTGTCTAAACATGAGATAATGTAAGTTGCTCTGGACAAGGGCGTCTGCCAAATGCTGAAAATGTAAATGTGTGTGTGGAGTTTGCATGTGTTTGAAGGGTCCCCACTAAGTCCCTTCAGTCCAAAGACAAATATTGTAGGTTGATTATCATTTCTATGTTGTCCATAGTGTGTGAAAGAGAGTGAGGGTTTGTGTGATTGTACCCTGAGATGGGATAGCACCAATAATTTATACTCACACTATCCCGGCGAATCAGTATCGATGTATTCAGGTATTGATAGACTTTTGTATGTCATTCTGGATAAGGGCATCTGCCAAATGTAAATACAAATGTATCAGAAAATATTTTAACTACAACTAACATCGAATGAATTTTTAATTATCCAAAAACAATCCAAAAATGTATTGTATGTATGTACTGTATGTAGACTATATGGCCAAATGTTTTTTGCAGACCTGGCCATCACACCCATATGTGCTTGTTGAACATCTCGTTCCAAATTTAGTTTCCTACTGTTGTTACAATAATCTCTACTCTTCTGGGAAGGATTTCCACTAGATTTTAGAGTACATTGTGGTGATTTGTGTTCACTTAGTCATAAGAGTATTCTTGAGATCAGGCACAGATGTTGGGGAAAGTGTATAACAGACAGAATTTTTTCTATAATAATATCTTAATTCCATGCCAAACACACAATACATCACGATAGATTTCTTTAAATTGCTATGTAAAATACCACAATCATACATCGGAATTAGAGCTTTTTGATTCATTATTCTGATGATTAATTAGAACTAATGCAGCCACAAGATCTCAGTTAGCACCAGTGAAAAATGAGTCACGCTTTATAAACTGGCGGCTAATTAGAGCCAATTACACAGATACACCGACTAAATCACTTTTACCAACACACATCCTACCAAAAGAGAATTTGAAATATTATTGCATAATTTCATTAAATAATTATTTTACATCAGACATGTAATAAGATGAGATAACCTTAACATGTAAACTTGCATACATATGTATTCACATGGGCATGTAGTAGCCTAGTGGTTAAGGTGTTGTGCTACCATTTGGAAGGTTGTGAGTTCAGTCCCAGGTCCACCAAGCTGCCACTGTTGGGCCCCTGAGAAAGGCCTTTAACCCTCAATTGCTCAGCTGTATTAAAAAAAAAGAGATAATGTAAGTTGCTCTGGATAAGGGCATCTGCCAAATGCTATAAATGCAGATTTTTTTCAAGAGGAAGCCACCAAAGCCACGACGGAGACTCCGGAAAGGAAAATATTACCATCACGTTTCCAAAAGTGGCTCCCTGCTTTAACAAATACAGCTGCTTTTAGGAGAGTTAGCGGTAAGAAAAAATATACGTTTGTAGTGGCATTATGCCACTTGAGGTTAAGTCATACCAGCAGCATGTGTGCTGTGCTCTAGCAGGCCTGAGGACTGAAAGGTGGATCTGTTTTTTTCTTCTGGGAGAGTCTCATTTCTATGTGCCTATAAAACATATCACAAGTCTGATGAAAAGGAAAGCAGGATGAGGTTTTCTTGTCCCTAGAGTTGAGATTCCAATAACTTGCTTGCATGAAAGGATCAGAGTGCACATATGATTCCTGGTTTTTATGTATTACATATGTAGAGGTCACTCAAAAGGTCAATGAAAAGAAATGATAGATACTGCTCTGCTTGTGGATGTATGAGTTTGGCTAACATGAATGAGATCTGGCAATCATTGTTGCCTTTGCTCATTTCATGCTGGCCATTTTAAATCTGATTAGTTAATCCTCTTTGAATTACGCTTGCAGACTTCATACTATGTGCACTTGCACAAGTCTTGCACATGGGCAACAGGTGTGAACTACCACAGATAATTACTTCATCTGGTCTAGAGCTAAATATAAAAAGGTATAAAGTGGGAAAATGACAGAAGGCCACATGCCACATATAAATTGTCAGTAAAAATTTTGGTTCCATTTGGCTTTTTCTCATTTATAATCGGCATTCATGCTCCGTTCACGGGCCCCTTTACAACCATCATGAAAGACTTCCACATCACCGCAGCTTTCACGAGCTTCTGCCTGGTTCATTACACCTAACCAGAGCTCTAAAAAGAATACTAAAACAACATTCTATTCAACATGAATCTACATTAACTTAACCATCCAGAATGTATTTACAAATGTGTTTATTTAAATATTCAGACTGGCACTTGCTAAAGCATCCACCTTAGCCTATTAAGATATGCTTAGTATCTTGCAGCTACTCTGAGGTCTTCTTGGCCTCCTTTGTATCCTGTACAGTACATGTTGGTGAGAAAAATGATTTGTTTTCAGAGTATGGCAAACTAAATCGATAGCAAAAACTGAACAGATTAGATGTTGAATTTACAAGGTTCCATTTAAGGTCATTTTTCAATGTTTTCTTTTTTTTTTCCCCTACTGTAAACTCATCAAAGCTAGAAATTCTATGCAGTGTTTGCAGAGTATATCCAATAAACCTACTGGGTGTATTCAGCTGTGCCTTAGTCAGACCACTGCAAATCACAGGTGGGGCAGTAAAGTGGAATAGATGGCCCTTAAATAGAAGCCCAACATGAAGCTTAATACTATTACAATAGAGACTTAGTGTTGCAGCATGCCCGGCTTCATGGTCCATTCGGTGATAACTAATGAGAGCTGGGCATGCTGTTTCATTCACAAGGGAGAAGGTACACAAAGCAGGAAAGATCCAGTATCCATGGAGTTCTTGTATTGTTCATGTAGTCTGCCAGGCCCTCATTGTAAATAAATACGTATGACTCAGAATACAGAGGTACTCGTATACTAGAGGATGATTTTCTCTCAGGCTGACCTTTCACACTGAATGAAGCCTGTTCATTAAGACATCTTTCGAATTTTAAACACCACAACATGTATTTTCTGTTCTGTTACAAGATTTATTTAGATACTTACCGTAGCCTATTCCAGATTACACCGAAGAGGGAAAAATGTGCACAAAGAGCTTCTCATTTAATCAAGAACTTTAATGTTGGTTATAAACCAATTACAAAAACAATCAAGATACTGTTCTGCTTTTTTGTAGGAAAAGAATGATGAAATTAACAAAAGTTGAGAGGTAATTCTATGAACATAATAGACAATCAACAAAACAGACAGACAAAAACAATAAAAAATAAACACTTCCTCAAACTTTGGTGAAAGACACGTTCAGGACTGTATCTATAATACATTCCAAAATGATGCCCTCAGTTGATGAGAACAAACCAGTAGCCTATAGCTATAAATTTCTAAACTGCAGCAATAATTCAACATATCTTACCTAAAAACATGGTTGGACTGTGCCAGTGTTCAACTCCAAACCATAATTCTAGATGCTACAGGGGAAAAAGTTGTTCAGTACCAACCACTTAGTCAAAATCATTTACAACATACAGGTCATTAAAATCCATCAACCCAGAAATTAAGCCATGCATTTTTTTTTTGTCTCATCCAGTTATTATAGAACATTCGTTATTCATGTTAAATATGACTTTTTGGTGATGAACCATTTTGCCCTTTTCACAATTTGTCTTCCCTCAAATAATTGCTACACAATTACCACAAATGCCAGTGTCAGTCTTTTGGGTCATTGCAGAGATAATGCATTTACAAGATCAATAAACAAAGAAAATACACAGGAGGAATGAATTAATTGAGGTCCCACTCCAAACCTTTAAAAAAAAAAAAAATCAAAAAAAAAAAAAAATCTTAATCCAGTCACAAAGCCATCACAGAGGAAATGGGCAATGGCAGCGATTCCTCCCTTTCGTGCTGAGGTTCAGGTCCTCTGTGGTATGACCAAAGCATGAAGCAGTGTAGTATAGCATTTTGTGCTATATGTAGAACTGGTGCACAGCCAACTGGTTCATAAACGGGCGCACCAGGTTGTCTGTGGCAAAATAGAAGATCAATCCAAAGGTAATTGAAATGGGGAGAGCTGGTAGGGCTTTCTTAAAGATGGCCAAGAGCAGGAGAGTTAGACACAAGCCCTGTGAAATACAAAGAGACAAAAATCATTTTCATAGAATGTAGAAGAAAAACAAGTTACCATAGAAATGAAAAAGGATTATCAGATATCAATATATTAATATATTATATATACGCATTTCTGTGATAATTTATTACCTTCTTATAAATTAGCTATTGAAAAGAAGGAAAAAAAAAAAATCACAATATATAAAAAATATATATAAATATATAACCTCCTTCAAAAGTACTGGTACCTTCAAAAGCCAATTTACAAAGGATTAGATTAGGTTTCTGGATATTTAAATATATATTTAGTTAGATGGCACCTTTGGTTTGAAGCCACACAATTTTCAAGTGGTCATAAATACTGAAACATCTGACAAGTGTTTCTTCTTGTCCAGTTGTGCCCTGCTAGATTGTAGGTTTAATCAGTTCTCCGAATAGCTACTGTCCAGTATGATCTGTAGATTTCATCTGTGAGGACTGTATTTTGAAGCCAACAAACAACCAATCAGTAGCAAGAATAAAATGACCAGACTGAAAATCATAAAAAAAAAATAAAAAATTGAAATAAATAAATAAAAAGCGCAACAAAAGCTCTTGAATAAAGAATAACTTCTACCAAAGTGATAGAAAGAGCAATGTGTGAAGAAAGCAAATCGTATGAACCAAACATTAAGCAATAAATGTGTTATTTTCATACTATTTGTCCCTGACACTTTTGATCACCTAAGAACAAGGTCTTATTCCATAAAATTTAGAACTGGATATAAAACGTGCCATGTTATAAGTTGTTTAACACATCTGTGTAAATACCAGGAAATGAAAGCTGAGTTTATGATCTATAATCTCATGTTAATCTTTTGCTCTATTGAACTTTCTCCTCCAGAGCTGAGGCCTATTCTTTTCTTGAGCTGATACATTTGGTTGCCATTACTTGTTGATTCTATACATCTTTACTGATAAACCTGGACTTGTGACAACTTATGATTCAATCCGCTTCAGGGATAAATAAACTGGAAATAATCCCTTGCTAAATGATGTCATGGTTACATTCAACTCTAATTATTTCATTCAGTGCAAGTAAACACATCTGAACAATCGATTATCTTTGAATTTCTTTTGTTACAGTTATGTGTTTGAATTTTTTTCTACTACTATATGTTTAATTATGATTATTTCCTTCAATTGCCGCATGTGTTTGATTCATGGAGCTTCAAAGAGAGTAAACTCTTTAGAAGACAATTTAGGGAACAGAGTCTGGATGGAATACCAGTCCAACTCAGGCCAACATGCACATTCACATGTTCCTGCACACCTAAGTACTATACAGAGTACCCGATCCACCTTCTGCCATGTTCTTGGGAGAAGGGAGGAAAAAGAAGCACCTGGAGGAACCTGTGAGAACATCCACACAGATAGTAGCACAAGCTCAGGATCGAACCACGCTGAACTAGAACCTCGATCTGTAATACAGCCATCACTACCTGCTGCTCTACAATACTATCAATCTACTAATAAAACACAGTATGGGCTGATTACTTACAATTAGAATGGCCACAAAGCAGGCTAACGTTGTGTTCCAGTCCCCACTGGCTGTAGCCGAAGCCTTTCCCACCAGCATACTATAAAAGATGAAGTCACCAAGACCTAGCTTCACACCCCCTGGAAGAACAAAAAACATGCATGCATTCTGTCTGTACTGTTTGCCAGTATTATTTCAAATTAATTTCAAATTCATATTTATTTGTATAGAGCTTTTAACAATGATCATTGTCTCAAATCAACATTACGGAACATAGTACAAAAAGTTTAATATTATACAAAGCTTAGTATTATATAGAGATGAGCTGGATACTCGGCTGAAACGAGTATACGGTACGGATAAAGCACTTCTGCCGAGTACGAATATTATACGAGTAATACGAGTCAATATCTGTGCTCGGATTGAATGAAAATCATCATTGGGTAGCTGATTGTGTCAGCGTTCTGTGATAGGCTAGTCACAGCACCCCTCCCCTACACACATACAGATGTATTGTGTTGCTGTGTCTCGCTCTGCTCACTCACAGTCACACACAGAACAGCTCTCTGTCTCTCCCTCAGTCACTGGGGTTCACGGGTCTTTTCCGTTAACGTTTAGGGTTTCTTCAGCTTTTTACTTCGGGTTGTAACGTTAATAATACGTACTTACTAACCAGTAGAGTTCTGGTAAACATAGTAGGCTGCGACTCATTGTGTCTCTGCCTGTCGGAGATTTTTTCTTTTTTAAACCTTCAGCTGTCTCTAACCAGTAACCAGACACTGAGTGTCTGACACGTTTTTGCTGTATTTCATAAAAACATAAAAGGTAGTAAGCTAGTGTTATAAATATTACAAATTAATTATTACCAGTTAAAACCCCGCCCGTTTCAAGACAAACCCCGCCTACTTCCGGGTTAGGCCCCACCCACTCCGAGTACAGATACGGATAATTCATATGGTTAACAGATACAGATAATGCTGTACTCGCTCATCCCTAGTATTATACAAAAGTTCAAGATTAACATTAGACATATTAAAATGTTCGTATTTATCCCCAATAATCAAGCCTCGTCGGTGCCGTCATGTTATCCTGGAGGACTGGTTATTGGATTCTGTTCCTCTGATACTTACTCTCCTCGTCATCATCCGCTTGCGGTGGGCGTGCTGATGGCATCTGCTGGATCTGACGCCTCGTCTCGTCGGTGGACTGCAGAGGACCGAGACGATGCTCTTGTTGGCCAACCCAATCAGATGTGAAACCACCATCATCCTCTGGCTGAGCCACTGGAGCCGTTGCAACTACAGGATACATCAAGAGGCCTTGAAGTGAGATCAGAAGTTAGAGCAAGGAAGAAAATATCAAATTCGATAAAAAGGAAAGAAGGAAAACAGTTTTATTTAAGAGACAGAGCAGAGACAAACATACATTGCAGCAGCTGAAAAGATTTGCATGACCCTCTCGTAGCCTCTGAAGCAGCCATCTATAAGACTTACCGTGGCTTTCTCGTTTCGGGGCAGCTTCTGAAGAGCTATTCCTCGGCTGCCCGTTGTCTGCCATGCCAACCAGCCACACCATAGTCGCTGGCAATCGAAGAGAATGTCGTTAAAAGTGGGCGTGTGCTAATTAATAGAATGTCACAAGTGGATTAATATAAGTGTTAATATCTTACAAGAGTAGATGAGCCCTGGAAACATTGGTTCATTTCTTTCTTGAGCCGTTTCAACGAGAATCCGAAGAGGTCCCTTAGGACACAACACAGCCAGCAGGTCTGTCAGAGAAATAAGGAGGAAAAAAAAAATATATATATTCACTGAGTCAAGAAAATCTCCAGTTCTTAAACCTGGTTTACTGCAAACACTGAATTTAAATTCTTTAAATACGTTAAAGTCTATACAATGACCTTATACTCCGAGATTAACATCACTAAATCCAGATTTCCTTAGAAGCTGCTAAAGTGATAGAATATATTAAGGCAGATACCAAAAAGCATGTTTGTGTTTTTTCTTTCCCTGGTTTCCCTCTGCTTTTACTCCTCAGCAATATGCTGTTGGTGATTCTGATAAATTTCCAACACAAATAAACGGGAATGTGTGAACTGAATACACAAGCCTGGAAACAAAGCAGTCTTACTGCTCTACGTCCCTAATGGAAGAAGAAATCCCTCATGTTTACAACTGAGACAATTAGTGCTTATGAGGACCAGTCAGTCTGCAAGTCTGGCTATGCGAGACTAAAATATATATGGAGTAGATTAAACATGTGAATCGCTTCCTCTGTGCAATTGAACCTTCCTTGAGATTGCATGAAACCTGACTGAAACCCTTCACGTCTCTCGGGTGGGAGGGTTGTTGTTGGCATCATCTGAGTGGATTGCTGTCTTCTAACCTGCTTAAATGAACTGAACCAAAATGGAAAATCTGCCAGGGTTTGATCCAGGGATTGATTTTAACAGACTAAATGATGAAAGCATAGGTGAAAACACTTTAACACACTTTTTAATGTCGATCAGCCTTCACACAGGACATCACACTGAGAAAGCCAGAGCTGAGCTCACTTTAAATCTATTCTGGTCTTACTGAGAACAATCCTTAAATAACTGGCTTTATCCTCGTTTTCTGAAGATAACATTGTTTGGAAACGTCGTAATAATTTATTATGTGGGAGGGATGAGCTTACAGGAAATTTGGACGAGATGAAAACTCCTTTATATTGGCACTCGTAACGTTGTTGTTCTTTACTTTGCCCTTCCGCAAATTATATCCGGTCTTCTTCTATATTACAGGATGGAGAGAACTTCTGTTTCAATGGTGACTGCAAGCTATTAGCATTTTTATTTCCTTTTATACCCATACTATATGCCAACAAAGACACTTCTCTATGCTAGCCTCTTTGCAAGCTGTAGCATTAAGTTTAACCCTATGTCTGGTGCATACTAGAGGGTGACACGGGAGTGGATTTTCAAACCTCTCCCGTCCTTCTCCCAAAAAAAATTCCCCGTCCCATCCCAATTTAGCAAAAAAATCTGGGGAAAATCCCATCCCGTCCCAATCCCAGAAGAATGACTCCCATTCCCTCCCACTCCCGTGTTTTTCCCGTGACCCGCGGGAATCCCGAAAAAACGTCAGCCTCTAGTTGGCATACCAACTTGGTGCATTACTGCCACCAACTGTCACGGGTGTGTGGAGCACGTCATTCATTTAACCAGCCATACCAAAGCAAACAGATATTTTTATTTATATCAGAGGTATATTTGTGTATTCCCGGTCCCACCCACTCCTGCTGACATTTTTTCCTCTCCCGTTCCAGTCACGTGATTAATAGTGATTTTGTTTCCCATCCCATTTTGTGACCCGTGGGAATCCCGTCTCATCCTTTTTTCCCCTCAGTTAGTTAATGTGACTGACTACCTTACTAACCATAGACAGAGATGACGGCCAGGATTAGCCATGCGGTCCACTCAGGCAGGTACTTGATGAACACCAGGGACATCAATGCACTAATCATGATGAGGTAGGCCTGCTGTAGTCGCAACGGACCCTTCCAGTGGACACAGATCATTCCGACCACCCCGAAATTCCAGATGATCACCGCCAGCGTGAAGTAATCCATGGCTACGTTGTATGTCTTGAACACCTCCCTGCGGCATGGACATGACAGACACGTGTGTCTAAGCGGCATCGTTACAGACAAACCTGCTTGTGGAATATATGGGGAAAACCTGAGGAAGCTACTGTATCATGATGCACACAGTTTATCAGCTAGAGTGTTATGTTACTTTTATAGCATGGCCTAGGTTCTACTCTCTATAAGCATTCCAGTTCTGCAGCTTGCTTTGTACTGTTTATATGATGTTCGACAGAAGCACAACTCACAGCAGGTAAACAAAGGAGAAAAAGAAGAGCAGGAGCAGGGAGGAGAAGAACAGCCAGGCATGGATCACCTGTAATAATAATAACAATAACAACAACAACAACAACAACAACATGTCATTAAGATGCTACTAACACAGAAAGGCACTTTTTAATAATTTAAATATTTGACATCTTGGATTATTGATTTATTCTGAGTTTCAAGGTCAGGACAAAACAAAGGTGTCTCCCAAATCACACTCATGTCTTTTGTCACATTCTATGTCTTTTCCTAGTAATGATGTGGCAGATGTGTGTTCAGACTAAAAATAAACTAAAAGTATCCACTTAAAACTCACACCTTTGCTTACGTAGCTGAATAGGGGCTGCCAGCTTCTAGGGGTTAGGTATATAGTGCATGTTATTTGGGATGCAAGTCATGTAAAAGCATGCCACTTACTGCTAGCATGGCATACCTTATAACAGCGGTACTTATAGAGCAGTACCAGCACCAGCGTCATCACCACAATCACACTGATCATGATGGTAGCGTTGAGGATAGAATTGACAGCACGCTGGCCCACAGTGTCGGTGTCTTCGCGGAAGGGAGTGTAGATGCTGCATGATGAAAATAAATATGATCATTATGTTAGCTCTCTTTTCTCTGGGGAGGACAAATCAGTAGCGTTGGCACCTGGGACAAGCAGACTCGTTCTGAATCCCAAAACTATCCCAACAACAGTATTATTAACACTCACAGCTGCTGGCCATCCTTCTGCGTGTAGAAGCTGACCGACTTGATGGTTGCCACGACGACCACCATGCACAGTGTGACTGGGACGAAGAGCATGATGACATGTTTGGCTCCATACTTCAGAGTGAGCTCCTCGTCCTCCTCTTCCTCGTTGTCAGTGACCACTTGTGGACCGCGAGTCGAGGGAGGCTGGCCGTTGAGCTCAACCTCTCTCCTTGGCCGGGCTGCAGATCTGCTTGTGTCTGTGTGCTGGTTGGCCTCCGCTCCTTCATGTGACTGCACGTGAAAGGGAGATAATCAGAATATTGTTATGTGCTGCATGGCTACGAAAAATGATTAAGCAATGTGCAGAATGATCACCAGTACTGTGCTGAATTGGCCATGCAAACAAACATAATAAAAATCAGAACTGAAAATGAATGGCTGTGGAGTGACTTCAGGAAGGAAAGAAAATTGCTTTATGTTCCATCCCCTCTGATCTGTGCCATGTGAGTATATATGCTGTAGGCAATGTATATGACTACTGAGCTATAAAAGGTTAACTGCTGATTATCTTTAATAGATATCCTTGACTTTTTCTATTTACATCTTGTAGCTGGTAATCAACTCTGCATTTTCTCTCAATAGTCAGTCAGCAAACATGGGACCTCCCAGTCATGCTTCAAAGCCTTATCACAGCTATGAGTGTAGGATAAAGCTGTAAATCTCTGCTACAGAAGATACTTAACAAGAGAATAACAAGAGAAAAAAAATGACAAGTCCGGGCAAGAAAGCCTCCAGCTACAGAGGGTAATATGATATGTAATTGCAGCTGTTCTATACTTTTATCATCTGTGCCACACCTGTGTGTGCAACGCTGGCACCTATCATAGGAGGGTTGGGTCATGCAGTAAAACACTATCTTCATTGACATGACTGTCAGGTCACTGTTCAGCTACGAGTAAAGCAAAACTGAGGCATAATCGACAAGCACTGAACTCATATACTGGTTATAAAGCAAGTCAGAAATCTTTGATCAGGACCTACCACATTATTGACTATATCTTGCGCATTGTCAGCCATGGATGCCTGGAAATGAGTCAAGCCTCATAGAAGAGCTGAGCGGGGTACCTAACAGAAAAAGATGCAAAATATTCAAGCACAAAACAAACCCAAAGCTGGGATATGCAAAAAGTATTTCACGGTGGATGGAATGCAATAGGAATGGAGTTGAAGAACCGTCGTTTCTTAACCAGCCTATCATTTTATTTTTGCAGGGTTAATAAGACGAAAAGACACAGCCGTAATCTATCCTGACGGAAAACTTACTAAAGGTTACAAAGCACTGGCACGAAAGATTCCTTACAAAAACACAGTAGTATCACATATTAACAAAGTATAGACTTTTCCTTGTAAAATAATGGGAAGGCATTTTTTCCTGCTTTTTCTCAGCCTTTCATTATGGAGATTATCTGTTCTACACGTTTCTGTAAATGAGTCCTTATTATAAAAACAAGAACATATTAGCATGAGGACATTCATATGAGCCTGACATTTGAATTACAGCCACCGACAGACGTGCTGATCGACATGGCTGTGATCTGCGGCTGCATGCTATTGCTTTTATACAACAGTTAATTAATTCATGTGAAAATTAATATTGAAAAACTGATATTTCAGACACAGTATAGTCAATATTTTTTTTGAGCTGTAAATGAAAATTCCCAGAAAAAGCCAAAGCTGGACAAAGCCTTGTGCATTGCCATGACGACGCATATACTGATTGACAGCCTGTAGTAAATGTAGTAAACGTTTCAATGTAACACACTTTTGCTAGAAGTGAATATTTATGCAGTAAACAAGGACAAACAGTGAAAATAGTGACAAACTGTTTGATATAATTAGTGAAAGGTTTTCAGGCTGTTTTATAAAATATCAGCACTATTGAAAACTGCTTGTCAGGTCAGTGTTGTCTCATGCTGAAGTCTTCTTTTTAGACATTCAGTATTGTTATACATTAGTGCTTCCCTGTTTCCTCACAAACAACCCAAAATACAAGATTGTTACAGATGTGAACTCTAGAGAAGTCTATTAGATCCACTAAATTATCATTAAACCACAAACATGACCACAAATTGTCCATCTGAATCCACAAGGCCCCATCAAACTATCAAATCACATCATATCATATATCAGGGACCAAGCAGAGTTCAAGTAGTAAAACCTCCATGGAAATATATTGTCTCACGCACAGACAGACACACACAGACAGACAGACACACACAGACAGACAGACACACACAGACAGACAGACACAGACAGACAGAAAGACAGACAGACACACACAGACAGACAGACACACACAGACAGAAAGACAGACAGACACACACAGACAGACAGACACACACAGACAGAAAGACAGACAGACACACACAGACAGACAGACACAGACAGACAGACAGACAGACAGACAGACACACACAGACAGACAGACACACACAGACAGACAGACAGACAGACACACACAGACAGACAGACACAGACAGACAGACAGACAGACAGACAGACACACATAGACAGACACACACAGACAGACAGACAGACAGACACACACAGACAGACAGACCCACACACAGACAGACAGACCCACACACAGACAGACAGACAGACCCACACACAGACAGACAGACAGACCCACACACAGACTGACAGACAGACAGACAGACAGACACAGACAGACAGACCCACACACAGACAGACAGACAGACCCACACACAGACAGACAGACCGACAGACCCACACACAGACAGACAGACCGACAGACCCACACACAGACAGACAGACCGACAGACCCACACACAGACAGACAGACCGACAGACCCACACACAGACAGACAGACCGACAGACCCACACACAGACAGACAGACAGACCCACACACAGACAGAGACAGACAGACAGACCCACACACAGACAGAGACAGACAGACAGACCCACACACAGACAGACAGACAGACCCACACAGACAGACAGACAGACAGACCCACACAGACAGACAGACAGACCCACACAGACAGACAGACAGACAGACCCACACAGACAGACAGACAGACCCACACAGACAGACAGACAGACAGACCCACACAGACAGACAGACAGACCCACACAGACAGACAGACAGACAGACAGACCCACACAGACAGACAGACAGACCCACACAGACAGACAGACAGACAGACAGACCCACACAGACAGACAGACAGACCCACACAGACAGACAGACAGACAGACAGACAGACAGACCCACACAGACAGACAGACTTAAAGTTAGTTTTTAAGTCTTGGCATTTAAAACGGTAACAAACCGAGCTTCTGGGGTAAAAAACAATAAACTGCTAACGTAAAACCACTAACGATTAAATACAATGGAAACAACGTTAAACTAACTTAAAGCAGCAACGTTAAACTAACTTAAAGCAATAGTGTTAAAGTACCAATGTTTAATCACTAACATTACAATGTTAAGGTTAAACTACAAACCGAACACAACTCACATTAGCTTGTAGCGTTAGCTAACTAGTTATTTAGCCGTTTAGCTAATGCTATGAAATGTCCCAAATACTTCACACAAACAATGTATGAATCAGTTTAAACTGGAAAAAAGGGAGATTTTTACTAAACAACATAAACAGTTAACCGGCTAACGACATCATCCCTGGTGTCAACGGACCCTGTAAAGTGAGCTAGCTAGCTAAACGCTCACTTGCTAAAAACAACCAAAACAACCCAATTTATTACTAAATATAAATCCCACATTAATTCACGTCACACAATATCGTCATTAATGCGTTCATGTATTAAACAAATTCGTGTAAACTGTTACGTTACACACCTCGATTCCTTCCGACCCAACAAACCACAAACGACACAAACGTATATCAAATAAACAGCTTCTGGTTATGAAGTACACTTTATAGGGTGTAAAAGTCTCAGTATAAAGTGGACTAATGTGTGATGTAGGAGGCTGTTTGAGACTAAACCTCTAAAGCCGGAAGTGGGTGAGTAAATTCTGCTATTCCGTTAAGTTCCGGCTGATTGATTACAAAAGAAAAGTCTCGTATTAGTTTATATAGTTAAAGGTGGGGTCTCCGTTGTTTGAAAGCCAATGTTGACGTTTGAAATCACCAAAACAAACACGCCTCTTACCCAAGTGGGTCCCACCCCTGTTTTGATAGCTCCGCCCCACACATACACCAGAAAAGTATAACCCAAGTACTGTATAACCCAGACAACTATTATGGCGGAACCTGCTGGGGCAGCTGGCCGAGGGGATATTTTTATCAATAAATGACCTCAATGAGTAATACTATGCTAATACAAATGTGTTTTTGTTGTACTGTGTGTTGTACCGTGAAAGGTTTATCTCCGTTTCACGTGGAAGACGTTCAGTTCTCTCCAGCGTTGGAAAGCTGATCCTATATTAACACGGGTCCTGCTTCTTTATCGTAAGCCTTTCTTCGCTTTCTTTCTTTGTTTTTATCCGCCATGTCAATGTTAAAACTGCTTCCTGCTAATGTCACACATGCGCACTGAACACTCTCTCCGCCCATATTGACAAGACACGCCCCTTTCTGCTCAGGTTAGATTTATTTTTGTTTTGTTTGGTGACCCAACGCAATTTTCTGAAGCATTTCTCAAACAACGGAGACCCCACCTTTAATATGGTATTGTGTTTATGACATCATAGATTGTTTTCAAGCAATTAAATAATTTATCATAAATGATTATTCTTATTTTTTATTTGGACAAACAAACCTGCATGTGTGGAAATTCTAATAATTCTAATTCTTAATAGTCAAACACATCTGAAAATAGAACTAACACCTTTCTTTCTTTCTTTCTTTCTTTTCTCTCTCTCTCTCTCTCTCTCTCTCTCTCTCTCTCTCTTTCTTTCTTTCTTTCTTTCTCTGGTTGATGGTTACTTCTTAGAAACCCACATTAGTCTCAACACCTGAGGCTGCCTGGTATGATTCTTAGCTCAGATTGCTGGTGTGGGATGTGGTAGAATAATGGTTAAGGTGTTGGATTACTGAGAAGGTCATGAATTTGAATCCCAAGTCCACCAAGCTGCCACTGCTGGGCCCCTGTGCAAGGCCCTTAACCCTCAATTGCTCATAAATAAATTGTAAGTCACTCTGGATAAGGGTGTCTGCTAAATGCCGTAAACAAAATGGTGTGTAGTTTTGTATGTTCTCGTTGTTTCAGTGTGAGTTTCCTCCAGTTTCTTAAGGTTCCTCATACCTTCCAAAACATGCCTATAGATGGAATGGTGCATTGAAATGAAATCTTTATGTGAGTATGTGTGCATGGTGCCCTGAGATGGACTGGTGTCTCATCCAGGGTTGGGCCCCCATGTTCATGTTATAGGCTCTAGGTCCAAATCAATCCGTGAATCAATCAATCAATCAATCAATCAATCAATCAATCAATAAATAAATAAATGAACGAACGAATGAACAAATGAATGAATGAATGAATAAATGAATGAATGAATGAATGAATGAATGAATAAATGAATGAATGAATGAATGAATGAATGAATGAAGGAATGAATGACTGAAAAATGAACGAATGAATAAATAAAACAATTGTTTAACCCATATAAAATTGGTCTTTTTTGTCCTATACACGACATCAGAACCATCCATAAATTCTGACATAAGCACTTATTACTTCGTTATAATACGAAGTAAAACCAGAGACTTTTATTTTGAAAAGTGCTAACCCCTCGTGACACGCCTGCTTCAAACCCAGTAGAAGATTCGATTCGTGTTCATAAGCTCGGTTCAGTTCAGTGTTCATCATGTCCGCCGTGGAGGCTTGGTACATGGACGAGTCAAGTGAAGATCCGAGACTGCCTCATAAATTACAGCCCAATCAACCAGTGAGTCTGCAGGAGCTCCGGGACATCGGGGTTTGTTACTGGAAGGTATGTAACTCTTATTTATGGGCTTAATGATAGAGACAATACTTTAGAGACGCGTATCGTATCTTCTTACAAGTCAGAAGTCACTAGGTTATAAACTACAAGGCAGTTCTATGATATCTTCACTATCATGTGCAATATGTGCTCAATGAGCATTTAAAGGCTTTGGCAGGGAAGAGTTGTATAATCTATAATGAACTCATCATCTGAGCTTATTTATGAGGTGCTCAGGAGCTTCTGCTTACACAACAACAATGGACTGTATATGAGTGTAAAAAGGACTTTATGTATAATTACAATCTCCCAGTTTGTTTGTTTATTTTAATGAATATTTATTTAAATTAATTTATTTATGTATTCATTTATTTTCATTCATTTATTTAAATTTATTTATTTTAATTAATTTGTTTATTTATTCATTTAGCGTGTGAACTGGTGAGCTGGTAATGTTGAGTGACCAGGTGAAGTTCTCTGCCAAAGGAATTTGGTGCTCTTGATGATCTCTGGCGGGGGGCACGGTGGTTTAGTGGTTAGCACGTTTGCCTCACACCTCCAGGGTCGGGGTTCGATTCCCGCCTCCACCTTGTGTGTGTGGAGTTTGCATGTTCTCCCCGTGCCTCGGGGGTTTCCTCCGGGTACTCCGGTTTCCTTCCCCGGTCCAAAGACATGCATGGTAGGTTGATTGGCATCTCTGGAAAAATTGTCCGTAGTGTGTGTGTGCCCTGTGATGGGTTGGCGCTCCGTCCAGGTTGTATCCTGCCTTGATGCCCAATGACGCCTGAGATAGGCACAGGCTCCCCGTGACCCGAGGTAGTTCGGATAAGCGGTAGAAGATGAATGAATGAATGAATGATGATCTCTGCAAAAGATTTGTCGCTGTTCAGGATCTAGTTGCAGGATCCAGAGGGAGGTGTTCAGTCCCAGCAGGCTCAGCCTCTCAGTCAGGTGCTAAGGGATGACTGTGTTGAGTGCTGATCTGAAAAGCATTCGCACATAAGTTTCTTTATTGTCCAGGTGGGCAAGGGTTAACTTGATGGTCGTGGCAATAGCATCATCTGTAGAGCGGTTTGGATGATACGCAAAGTTCAGGATCCAGTGAGGGTGGTAGTTTGGTCTTGATGTGCCTCGTGATGAGCCTCACGAAGCACTTCATTATAATGTGTGTGAGTGCGATGGGACAATAGTCATTGAGGCAGGAAACTGAAGAGATGTCTGGCACAGGGACGATGGTGGTTGTCTTAAGGAACCACAGCGCTGCTCAGGGAATTGTTGAAGATGTCAGTGAAGGCATACACTAGCTGTCTGGCCCAGCAGTCTTCTGTGGGTTAACTCTGCATAGAGTTCTCCTCATCTTAATCATGGACAGGCAGAGTACATTTTTCAGAGGCTGTCTTGCAGTTTATGATCACCTGTATGCCCTGCCACATGGTGTCTCCGCTGTCCTGGAAGTAGCTGTAAATGATCTGGGCATGTGTGTGCTTTGCTTCTCTGATGACTTGGAACAGTTTGGCCCTTGCTGTTCTTAGCCTTCAGAGCAGGGGACAGGACAGCCCTAAAACAAAATATTTTCGAGACAACGTCCATTGTTAAAAGCACCATCGAAATAAAACTGAATTGAATATCAGTGTGTTACATGAAGAAGAATGATATTATGACAAGAATTGGAATCTGTTAGCATTTTATCAGAAGTTTGTGTGATATTGTGTGATATTCCTTTTTTTTTTCTTCCTGCTTACGATTGAACCATAAAAAATGTAATCGTCGCGTGTATAAAAAAAGAAAACGATTGTAGATGAATCACAAGCATATACTCATTTGCCCAGGCCTGATTTTGAAGAATAAATCTAAGCTATCAAACATTTCCAGCATTTAGCAGAAGCCCTTAATCAGAGCAACTTACATTTTATCTCATTTTATACAACTGAGTAATTGAGAATTAAGGGCCTAGAAGTGGCAGCCTGGTGGATATGGGAATCGATCTCGCAACCTTCCGATTGGTAGACCACATCAGGTTCCATAGACCAGAAATCTTAGGCCAAGTGAACACAGTGTCACGTGTTGTCTGGAAAGACTTAGCTGTAATGTAAAATGGCACATTTCATCTAGGTCAGAGATTGGAGCAAAGGTCTTTGCTGCAGCCTTTTCCTTCAAGCTGGGTTCAAGCTATGCTGTCATGATCGTCATCAGTGTATTATAAGAATAGATCCGAACCTTCCATTTCTAAAACACTCTCACTCACTCACTCATTTTCTACCGCTTATCCGAACTACCTCGGGTCATGGGGAGCCTGTGCCTATCTCAGGCGTCATCGGGCATCAAGGCAGGATACACCCTGGACGGAGTGCCAACCCATCGCAGGGCACACACACACTCTCATTCACTCACGCAATCACACACTACGGACAATTTTCCAGAGATGCCAATCAACCTACAATGCATGTCTTTGGACCGGGGGAGGAAACCGGAGTACCCGGAGGAAACCCCCGAGGCACGGGGAGAACATGCAAACTCCACACACACAAGGCGGAGGCGGGAATCGAACCCCAACCTTGGAGGTGTGAGGTGAATGTGCTAACCACTAAGCCACCGTGACCCCCCATTTCTAAAACAATGGAACATTTTTTAAACTGCATTGTCTGTTTTTCTTCTAATGTTCCTGTTAGGGTTTTCAACAATAGGCCAGCTGATCTACATATTTTGATTTGGCACGTTTTAAACTGAAGCCCTTTCTGGGACTGGAAATGGGAGTTAACCCCAGTGACTGGGTCGGTTCCTTATACCAGAATCAAACCTAGGCAGTGGCTGAGAGAGCACAGGATTCTATCTGCTAAAGCAGGAGTGTTATCCATGTTATCCAAAAAGGGCTGGTGGGGGTGCAGGTTTTTATCCCAATCCAGCAGAAGATTCCTCCTGTTTAATCAGATGTTCTTGACATTTTGTAAACTCAGGTGTGGTGGTTTAAACTCAAACTTCTGCTTGGTTGGAATGAAAACCTGCACCTACACCAATCCTTGGTGGACTTGATTGGACAAACCTGTGCTAGAACACCAGGGAATGTACTTAAGTACACATCTTTGTTTCTGTTTCCAGTTAAATGCTGATATCTATGAAAACGACCCTGAGTTGCAGAAGATCCGAGAAGAAAAAGGTTACTCCTACATGGACATCATCGACGTTCACCCAGATAAACTGCCCAACTACGAGGATAAAGTAGGGCGTTCCAAACATCTCGATTCATTCTAATGACACCGTAACAGTGTAAGTAACAGTGATCTGTTTTCCAGTTAAAAATGTTCTACGAGGAACACCTGCACCTCGACGACGAGATCCGGTACGTCCTGGACGGAAGAGCGTACTTTGACGTTCGAGACAAGAACGACCGTTGGATACGAATCGCTATGACAAAGGGAGACATGATCACGCTTCCAGCAGGAATTTATCATAGATTCACAATGGATGAGACGGTACGCCCTTTTCCCTGAAGCACATAACGCTTTTTCACAATTGAATTCATCTTAGAAAGTCAAGACACTGAGTAAAAATAAACTATGGCTCTTTTTTCTTTCTTTTCAGAATTCCACTAAAGCCATGAGGCTGTTTGTAGGTGAGCCGGTGTGGAAGGCCTACAACCGACCTGCTGATCACTTTGAAATTCGCAAGCAGTACGTGGCTTCACTGAAATGCTCTTGAGCAAGATCCGAGTTTAACAGTTCTCAATTGTGTCCATTTTATTTTTACTGACGTGAAATAACTCTAATAATTACGTACGAAGAAAAAAATTTCTAACATTATAAAAAAAAAATTATTATGTAAGGATTTTTAGAGGTTGCAGAAATATTGTAGCAAAACAATACAGAAATACATTTATGGCTTCTTATCAATCCTGATGCTGTTTCACCTCTACAAAGTGCCTTGATTTTTTATTTTTTTTTTTATAAAGTATAAATCTGAGTTGATTGTAGATCATTGAGTTTATTAATCTAATTAGCAAAATTAGAAACAAAATATTATCACACTAAGGTGTAGAAGCAACTGCTGTCGGGTTGCTCGTGTAACATTCAGATCTGATTATTGTGATTAAAACTCCAGAGCTTTGTCTCTCTATTGTATTATTCTGGCATAGATCACAGAGCAGTTCATTGGGTAATGACTGCTGTTTTATACACAGGTGGTTATGGAGGTTACTTTACAACCCAACACCGCGCACACATGCATGCGGTGTTAAGAGTGCTTCCAAATCAGCTGGGCTTTATTTAGATTTGTGTAAGAAATGTACAGTACGGTGCAGTCGTGTGACACGCAGTACAAACAATAAACACACACACTTTTATATATTCTATGTTAACAGACTGTGAGCAATTTAAAAAAAGGCTTTCCTGGAAGTTTCACAGAAGAATTACAGTGCAAACATCATCTTAATATGAACTCAATAAATACAGTAAAATTTGTACTGTCTATGTCCCATGCTTTGTTTGCCCAGAATCCTAACTGACTAGTTTAAACGTGGCAGCTAAGGTACAGTAATGACGTGTCCCAGGGAGGGGACGGCCTTCTTATCCTCTTTACCCAATCACCTGATGTTATGGCTCACAATAATGCAATCATTGTCCCAGGAGCCAAGGATCCTGTCTCTCCTGTCAATCACAGTGACAAACCAATCACAGGCACCTGCGAGCTCATATGTATGGAAACATAGGAGAGTGTTACGCTGCCCATACTGCGGCATGTACAGCAGTTGAGAAGAGGGAGATGGCTGGCTTTCATCCTTGGTAGCAGTCATATTACTAGGGAGAGCTGGCTAGTGGGTAGGAATTGGCCAGGAATATTTAGGGACATAAACCCCCACCAGTTAGTGGTGTGGTGTTAATAAAATATATTGTTGGTGTTTAGCTAGTGTCTTTAATTTCTCCCAATATGTTTAACCTGAAAATGACTGACTGTCTAAAAGCTTGATGAATTCGTTTTGCAGGGTGTCACCAATATTTCTATAATATGAGCATTTAATTCATTCGAATCATATTCCTCAGTCGATGTATATATTGTGGCAGGAGGTAGGATCTGGAACAAGTAGCTTGTACTGGAGTTGCTATAATGATAGCATTTTATGTTTTGAGTTTTTTTTAGTCTGATTTTCTGGCTGTTGAACATGTGTCTTCTACGAGTAAAAAACTTCTAGGTTAAGGTGAGTTAACTACTACAGTAACTACAGTACAACTACTGAGTTGTCCAACCCTGACTGTGTGTTTTAATTTATTTGATTTTAGAAAACTGGGTCCAGACAGTAATTGTTGTAATGCTGTGTACCACTCAGGCTGCCATTCCATCTGCTTTAAATATGCTGAATATTTACATTAATGTTTTGATTTTAATTGCTTTAATATTCTCTCTCTATTTACATTCTCCTGCAACCTGATAGCACTGAAACATTGATTTAAGAGTTTCAAATGTGCCACATACCTTAGTGTAAATTCTCAGGTCATTTCAGGGCAGCTTCGATTTTGGTCAAACATAATATCTTAAAGTCTTTAAAAACAAAACAAACAAAAACAAAAAAAAACCTTCAAGGAAAAGAGACCTGTGGCATTTTAAGCCCAAGCTTGTTAAACGAGCTCATGTCACATCATGTAGCAGTGACACAGTGATCTAATGCACTCTTGGGTGGTTATGAGTTACACCAGTTTGAGGCACTGCGTGTTGAAGCTGTCGCCCTCGCGCCCGGCCACCGCTTCCAGCAGAGCCTGTTTCTTCTGCGTGCTGCGTGATGATTCCAGCTCGTACATGGTGGTCAGGTTAAAGAGCACGCTTTCATGCAGGTAGAGCGCAGGGTCCTGCTGCACCAGGCTCTCCAGCTGACCCAGGGATTCCTTTAGGCGCCCCAAATAAAGTAAGCACACTGCTGCGTTGTTGTTCGCCTGCAGAATGGAATGAGAAAGTAGAACAGTGGATTTACCAGAAAGTTGTAGAACAGTTCAGACAAAACTAAAACCTACATGATGTCTATATTATGGTACAGGTTTAACATATTTTATAAGGTGTGAATGACATTACTGTATAATTCAGATCTCCTCATCACAACATACTAACAAGTCATCAGAGTTAAATGAGATGGAATATGCTGTTCATGAAAAGATATGAGTCATTTAGGACAATTACATTTGTAGCCTACTAGAAGAAATGAAATTTTAGTGTCTTTCGTTAACTCAGAACATGCAAACTAGAACATGCAAATCACCCTGAGGACTTCCTTCCTTCATCTCCCCTCCTTTTCTCTTCATCTCACTCAGTCATACTTTGAACTATGAGCTGGATCTACTGTATACAAACTATATGCATATGGCGTAACTGCAGGCTATAATAGATTCTGCTGCTATCACACATACACACACTCATTCTCTCACTCACTCACACACACACACACACTCTCTCGCACGCTCGCTCGCGCTCTCTCTCGCTCTCTCTCTCTCTCGCACGCTCGCTCTCTCTCTCGCACGCTCGCTCTCTCTCGCGTGCTCTCTCTCTCTCGCACGCTCGCTCTCTCTCGCACGCTCGCTCTCACGCTCGCTCGCTCTCACGCTCGCTCTCTCTCACGCTCGCTCTCTCTCTCTCTCGCACGCTCGCTCTCTCTCTCGCACGCTCGCTCTCTCTCTCGCACGCTCGCTCTCTCTCTCTCTCGCTCTCTCGCTCTCTCTCTCGCACGCTCGCTCTCGCACGCTCGCTCTCTCTCTCTCTCTCTCTCGCACGCTCGCTCTCTCTCGCACGCTCGCTCTCTCTCTCGCACGCTCTCTCTCTCTCTCTCTCGCACGCTCGCTCTCGCACCCTCGCTCTCTCTCGCACGCTCGCTCTCTCTCTCTCGCACGCTCT
Organism: Tachysurus vachellii; assembly: GCF_030014155.1. NCBI lineage: Eukaryota > Metazoa > Chordata > Actinopteri > Siluriformes > Bagridae > Tachysurus > Tachysurus vachellii. The sequence goes on from NC_083469.1 coordinate 9,715,406, forward strand.
CTCTCTCTCTCTCTCGCACGCACGCTCTCTCTCTCTCGCACGCACGCTCGCTCTCTCTCTCGCACGCACGCTCTCTCTCTCGCACGCACGCTCGCTCTCTCTCTCTCGCACGCGAACTCGCTCGCTCTCGCGCACGCTCTCTCTCACACGCTCGCTCTCTCCCTCTCGCACGCACGCTCTCTCCCTCTCGCACGCTCTCTCCCTCTCGCACGCACGCACGCTCTCTCACACACGCATGCTCTCTCACACACACATTTACAGCATTTCCCAGACGCCCTTATCCAGACTCTCACACGCACACCCTCTCACACACACAAAACCTGTTTAAAGACAAACAAAAAACTTTTAACATTTAAAAGAAGGCTTTAATGATCTCATCTAAAAACATTTAAACCAGACCCATGTACTGTAGTCGGGGCGTGCAGACGAGCACGGACTCACAATAGCACAAGGTCGCTCTGTTAGAGTGCTACTTCACATTACTGTCACGGTGTGCGCTTGTTCCTGACAATGTGGCACTTTAACAGTAAAGAGACACAAAAACATTTTTCCAATAAAGCCTTGGAAAATGAAAGTCAATACCAGTCAGAAGCCCGGACTGATAATAACAGAAAATCTACAGTATTTACCACAGGATTGTTGGGATCAATTTTCAAGACGCTGGAGAAACACGCGTGGGCGTCTGCATAATTATTCTGGCTCAGGTACACAAATGCCCTTTAAAAATAAAAAAAGGGAAGAAGGAGAAACGAGTATGAACAAGTCTGAAAGACACAAAATAAAGCACACTTTTTGTAATGCTCCATCACCTGTTCATAAAAATAGCGCTGTCATGAGTTGGTCCATTTCCCTTTTCCTGTCCGGCTTGCTCTACTTCCTGGAAATACTTCTCTGCAGTTTTGATGTCTCCAATCTTGCAACAGAATGAAATACACACTGAGTGAACAGATCAATCAGAATGCTGGAGCATCTGCAGCTTTTCAGTACACCTAACATTCACAAGGTTTTGGTGGTAAATCACAAGAAATCACGCACTCACGCGCGCTCACACACTCGCTCACACACTCGCTCACACACTCGCTCACACACTCGCTCACACACTCGCTCACACACGCCCTCGCACACGCCCTCGCACACGCCCTCGCACGCTCGCACACGCCCTCGCACGCTCGCACACGCCCTCGCACTCCCGCACACGCCCTCGCACTCCCGCACACGCCCTCGCACACGCCCTCGCACACGCCCTCGCACGCTCGCACACGCCCTCGCACTCCCGCACACGCCCTCGCACTCCCGCACACGCCCTCGCACTCCCGCACACGCCCTCGCACTCCCGCACACGCCCTCGCACTCCCGCACACGCCCTCGCACTCCCGCACACGCCCTCGCACTCCCGCACACGCCCTCGCACTCCCGCACACGCCCTCGCACTCCCGCACACGCCCTCGCACTCCCGCACACGCCCTCGCACTCCCGCACACGCCCTCGCACTCCCGCACACGCCCTCGCACTCCCGCACACGCCCTCACACTCCCGCACACGCCCTCACACGCCCGCACACGCCCTCACACTCCCGCACACGCCCTCACACTCCCGCACACGCCCTCACACTCCCGCACACGCCCGCACACTCCCGAACACGCACTCACTCACTCTCACACGCACTCACACACGCCCTCACACACGCCCTCGCACACGCCCTCGCACACGCCCTCGCACACGCCCTCGCACACGCCCTCGCACACGCCCTCACACACGCCCTCACACTCCCGCAGTTGGTCCATTTCCCTTTTCCTGTCCGGCTTGCTCTACTTCCTGGAAATACTTCTCTGCAGTTTTGATGTCTCCAATCTTGCAACAGAATGAAATACACACTGAGTGAACAGATCAATCAGAATGCTGGAGCATCTGCAGCTTTTCAGTACACCTAACATTCACAAGGTTTTGGTGGTAAATCACAAGAAATCACGCACTCACGCGCGCTCACACACTCGCTCACACACTCGCTCGCACACTCGCTCGCACACTCGCTCGCACACGCCCTCGCACACGCCCTCGCACACGCCCTCGCACACGCCCTCGCACACGCCCTCACACTCCCGCACACGCCCTCACACTCCCGCACACGCCCTCACACTCCCGCACACGCCCTCACACTCCCGCACACGCCCTCACACTCCCGCACACGCCCTCACACTCCCGCACACGCCCTCACACTCCCGCACACGCCCTCACACTCCCGCACACGCCCTCACACTCCCGCACACGCCCTCACACTCCCGCACACGCCCTCACACTCCCGCACACGCCCTCACACTCCCGCACACGCCCTCACACTCCCGCACACGCCCTCACACTCCCGCACACGCCCTCACACTCCCGCACACGCCCTCACACTCCCGCACACGCCCTCACACTCCCGCACACGCCCTCACACTCCCGCACACGCCCTCACACTCCCGCACACGCCCTCACACTCCCGCACACGCCCGCACACGCCCGCACACTCCCGCACACGCCCGCACACGCCCGCACACTCCCGAACACGCACTCACTCTCTCTCACACGCACTCACTCTCTCTCACACGCACTCACTCTCTCTCACACGCACTCACTCTCTCTCACACGCACTCACTCTCTCTCACACGCACTCACTCTCTCTCACACGCACTCACTCTCTCTCACACGCACTCACTCTCTCTCACACGCACTCACTCTCTCACACGCACTCACTCTCTCTCACACGCACTCACTCTCTCTCACACGCACTCACTCTCTCTCACACGCACTCACTCTCTCTCACACGCACTCACTCTCTCTCACACGCACTCACTCTCTCTCACACGCACTCACTCTCTCTCACACGCACTCACTCTCTCTCACACGCACTCACTCTCTCTCACACGCACTCACTCTCTCTCACACGCACTCACTCTCTCTCACACGCACTCACTCTCTCTCACACGCACTCACTCTCTCTCACACGCACTCACTCTCTCTCACACGCACTCACTCTCTCTCACACGCACTCACTCTCTCTCACACGCACTCACTCTCTCTCACACGCACTCACTCTCTCTCACACACACTCTCTCACACACACACTCTCACACACACTCTCTCTCACACACACTCTCTCTCACACACACTCTCTCTCACACACACTCTCTCTCACACACACAAAGAATTTTCTCACATTACTGCGAAAGTGAAATGTCCACTGTTCACGTTCCAGTTGCTAGAAATGTACTGATTTACAAATGTACTGATTTACTGATGTACTGATTTACAAATCACTGACATTGTGATCCATCTCCTTAAACATCACCCCATCAAAGATGATCACTTTTATCATTGTGTAAATGAGCTGTTACAGTAGATTTGATACCATATTAGAACTAGCCCATTAATATAAACCTGATATACTGTTCAGTCACTACTACAGACACAGCTCTGGTTATTAAATGAATGAGTAATCAGACCTGAGAATTGAACAGTGCTGTAGTTTAATTATGAATATGCCAAATTAAAGAAGTACTATAATCAATCACTACTGTGACCTAGTGCCTGTGCAGGTAAGTCTTAATGTGGACACTCCTTGTTGAAATGACCAGTGAAGCCTTGCAGAGACGGCAGATGTTTCGCCTCCTCTCACCTGTAGGAAGATGCGTCCTATTCCACTCAGCAGCTGCACACTCTGCTGTGGCTCATACTGGATGATGGAGTGATACGTCTCAACAGCCAGCACATAGTCCTGTGTGTGTGAGAAGGTGGACAGTGAGAAGAAAACATGAGAGGCCGACAGCAGCAAACGCAAAGCAGTAGTTTAGGTGGCATTACTTAGAAGTTGCAGAATTATAATAAGATATGTTTAGCCAGCAGATGGCACTGTAGCACTGGGCTTTAGTGTTGACTTCTTTTAAGACAAATGAGACAAGCTAAGTGTAATACACCCATCCAGTTTTGGGGACATTTCTCCTGCTGAAAACAAGGCTGCATTTTCTGAACCTTACTGAGCCAACAGTCATGAGAATCCCGATGACACTTTGGATCGGAGGAATGATGCATTGCTTGAAAACAGGGCTTTTGATATGACCCAATATCCTACTGAAAGCTCATGTCTAGACGGTGGGACTGTGGATAGCGGTCAACCGGGTCAAGCAAACAAACGTAATGCCTCTCACTTTTATTAAAGCGTAGATAGGGAGGTACGGTACAAGTACCAGCTGTGAGTTTTCAAACTTCTTCCTAACCCTCTGCACTTCAACAAACAGCTTTAATCAAATCTCAAGTAGCTAAGAATATACTGGGGCAAACTGTATGATGATATAAATAAACAGAAGCATTGACAAACCTACACAATCCCAAGCTACACTTAAGTTTTTGCAAGTATAACAAGACAAAGGTCAGATATAATGAGCTCGTAGACATATTATTGCTAGCAATTAACTCCTTGCATTCGTATGATGGTATATTATAATATTTAAAGTATGGTATATATTGAGTGTAGCCGACCTGAAAACGTAGCAAGGGTGTCATTAAAAAGGAGTGCATGGTTCAATACATTTCATCTTGACTCTTAAGCTTTGTATAGAGTAAAGTTTGGTGGGTGAAAACAATGAAAGTCTGTGTGTCGGTCTCAGTGCTCGCAGAAGTGAATTGCTCTAATGTTTGATTTCATCGCACGCCACTCGCCGGCTCCACAGCACAACTCGAAGCACCTTGGGCACATTTTTAATGACTGTGATCACCGATATGGCTCTACACGCTCATTATAACACCATGTTATATCAGGCTACACTTACTGGCTGCTGTAGTAGCACGTTTTTGCAGGCTGTGCTTTGATTTCCATTATTAAGTGTTAAATACTTTTACGATGTTCCATCTGTCCTTTCAGGCAACGACGTACACTAAAAATATGTGGTATCGCATGCTGTTAGCTCAGCATTTATTACTAAATGTTTCCATGTCTTCTCATGCTGTGTAACACTGCAGTTGTACACATGGCATATGTGGCGCTCATATAAATGGAACTACGGTAGTGCATCTCAGCAGCAGCTCTCTCCCACCGCCCACATACCTTCATCATTAGCAGACAGTTTGCCATGGAGTACATCACCCGGCACAGACGTGACCTCCACAGCTGAATAGAGGCTGGGAAAAAAAAGGGAGATAAAAACGGGAGACAAAGAGAGAGAAAGAGAGAGAGAGAGAGACAGAGAGAGATTGAGAAAACAGGCTAACCAATTGCATGCCAATTTCCCTCCTCCTCATCACACCCTTACCCCTGTCCAAACCATCAATTATTCTTCAGCGAGAGGGAATTATGAATTATGAGGAAAAGACACTGCGACAATCACATTCATTCCTCCCTCCGGCTGACTGTAGGCACCATCAGTGAACGCGTGTGTTCTCTTATAATTTCTGTGTGTGTATGAATGTGTGTGTTGCGGCTTTCTGCTTGTGTACATCAACTGAGAGCTGCAGCTACACAGCATCTGGTGACATCAAACGACTACAGTGAGATACAGAGAAATGAGGCTACCATCTTACCCTGCTATCTGTGTGGGGCTGAAATGAGAAAAGCTACACAAGATGAAAGAAAGAACAGAGAGTGTTGCTAATGAGTTGTTCAGGATGACAGACGACGCATTTTCCGTCTGTAACAAATAGCTCTAGTTCGACGATTTGTTTAAAAAGAAAAAAAGCAATAACAATACGAATGGAGAAAATGATAGACAAAATCTATTTGGGGAAAAAAGATAGCTCAAATTCTGAAATCGTTATACTGGTTCTGTTATTAGACATTCTAAAAACACTTGTCCCATTTCTACTGAATAACACAAAGTTCTCCTTTCTCTCTCTCTCTCTGTCGACAGTGTGTGAGGTGTAAGCTCGGCATCTGTGCACATAGATGCCAACATCGCTAACAAGAAAATCCTAGGTGGCATAGAGGAAAAAAAAAAACAACTGAATCTTACCACAAAAATACCTGTAAATCCTGGAGGATGAGCTGGATAGAACACATACACACACACCTCTCTCTCTCTCTCTCTGATATATATCACATATGACTGCAACCTAATCACTAACTTGTCCATTTGTTTTACCAAAGAGCCACAGCTCTGCCCACTTGTTTTCTATTGTCTCATAGGATTGAATTCATAGGTCAAATTTGAAAGATTTCAGTTGACTAACTGCTTCGGTCCTTTCCCTTTCAGTGAATTGCATTACCAACCGTGAGGATGTTATTTGTGTATGTTCTAAGCCGTGCTGTAAAGAAATAAGCAGAAAAGTGTCGTTGTCATAGGACTGAGTGAGAGACTATTTCTTGTAACGTACCTCTTACTAAACTTCTACTATCCTACTTGGCGCTGCAGGTTTAACAGATATAACAAAAAGCACCAAACGGATTTGAAATCATAACCTCGCTTCTTGTCGGATCGTCTCTCTAGGCATTGTTTTATGGAGTGACTTTGGCCTATGAAAAGAGCTTCCCAAACTCAGACTCTGACGAGAGGGCTACTGGTCATGTGCTGAGAGGCAAGCATTAGTGCTGAGCTGCCACGCTTTATTCCAAGCTCAGGAGTAAGGTTGAGGGCAGCAGATGGGGGGGCAAAAATGGCATGAAGCTGCTGGGTTGTCAGCACTCAGCAGCTTCTCTAGAGACACAAGTGTGTCTGATGGGAAGCCTAATACACTCTTCAGCAGGAACACAGGTGATGGGAAGGATATAAAGGAGGAGGGAAGGACGAGTGGGCCGTCCATGTGGGAGCTGGCATCACACACTCCAGTCCACTCCATACGCTATGTGTATACACACATTTGTCTTTATTCGCCACAGATGACACTGAAACACTGAATGTGAGAGTCAACTGAATATATAGGATTTATAGAGGTGTCTACATTGTGCCCTGATAGGAAAATCACCCCAGACAACATTTTAGTAAATACAGACTTATAGATTTACATATTTCTAATTCTTCTTCATTAAATTCTGTCATTTTTTTATTCTAGATGTAATTTTATTCTAAACTGTATTTTTTAATCCCCAAGGAAGAGTACAGTAAGAGGATTCTTACTTGTGAGAAACAGATATTAATAAAAAGCAGACCTGGAGTGTCAAAATGTGGTTAAAGGCTACATTTCTACTGACTCCACAAGTTTGCGCAAAAATAAATAAATAAATAAATAAATAAATAAATAAGATCCATTTTAGAGCAAATCCGTGTTAGCAGTTCACGTTGGCAAAGATCACAAATAAATTACATTTAAATAAGGACTAGAAATAATGTGGCATGTTAAATTTAAATATTCAGGATGTTAAGTATCTGCTTTCTGTATTTTTAAATATGTAAAGATTCGATTTTAAAATTCCCAGATTATCAATGTGGTGTCAGACTTTTGGACAACACCTTATATGTAATCCAGTTGCTGTGTTCTGGTGGATAATTGGTACAGCTTTTGCTTGTACAAGACAAGGTCATATCTTGGTTAAACTGCATAATGCATCGAAGTTGAAAGCACTTAAGAGATGATATACTAGTTGACAATGTACTCATTTGAATGCAGCACCTTGTCTGTTTTCCTGTGTGAGAGTCATCATGCTCCCGTCCTCAGCCAGTCCTTCCTCCAGGTTAGCCAGGATCTGTTTACAGAGCACACCGGTTTCAGAGCAGGACAATTACAACACTAGACATTGTGATCGGAAACTTCTGGACTCACTCACTTTCTGACAGATGCTTCTCATGCTGTGCAGGCGGTCCAGAGACTCCTGGGGCTTGTTTATGTACTGAGGCAGTTCAGCATGTAGCACACGCATGGAGAACGGTACCATTGAACCTGAACCGGTACAAACAGAACACAGTCAAGTCAATTACAAACACACCACAGACTTCCATGCTTCCTTTTCACCTAGCGATGCATGATAGTGTGTCAAATCCTACTATCATACTTATTTGTGTTGCTATTAAAATCATTATTATTTTTCTCAGTTCAGAATTAAAAATAAAAGTCAGTGTTTTATTTTCAGTGTTGTATTTATAACATACAAAATATTCATGCAAACTTACAAATGTATCATAATTACAAATTATGTTTGCACTGCACTTATACATTCATTTATATCACATTTACATTTCTGGCATTTAGCAGACCCCCTTATCCAGACTGACACAGCCTAAAAAGTGTTAAAGATTAAATTATATCAGCGCAACAAAGGTGTAAAATAAAATCTGCATCCAATCATGAGAAAAGGTATTTAAGGTGGCCAATTGCAAGTTGTTGTTCTCTTTGACTCTCCTCTGAAGAGTGGCAACATGGAGGCCTCAAAACAACTCTCAAATGACCTGAAAACAAAGATTGTTCAACATTATGGTTTAAGGGAAGGCTACAAAATGTTATCGCAGAGATATAAGCTGTCAGTGTCCACTGTGAGGAACATAGTGAGGAAATGGAAGAACACAGGTACAGTTCTTGTTAAGGCCAGAAGTGGCAGTCCACATAAAATATTGGAGCTTTGCACAAGGTGAAGCTGTATGGGAGAGTGATGCTAAAGAAGCCTTTTCTGCACACACGCCACAAACATGTGGTCACGTGTGGCCAGTGCTGGTACTGGGAATCTGGTTAAAGTTGAGGGTCGCATGGATTCCACTCGATATCAGAAGATTCTTGAGAATAATGTTTAGGAATCAGTCACAAAGTTGAAGTTATGCCGTGGCTGGATATTTCAACAAGACAATGACCCAAAACACTGCTCAAAATCTACTCGGGCATTTATGCAGAGGAACAAGTACAATGTTCTGGAATGGCCATCCCAGTCCCCAGACCTGAATATCATTCAACATCTGTGGGGTGATTTGAAGCAGGCTGTCCATGCTCGGCAACCATCAAACTTAAATGAACTGGAGATGTTTTATAAGGAGGGATGGTCCAAAATACATTCATCCAGAATCCAGACACTCATTACAGGCTATAGGATGCGTCTAGAGGCTGTCATTTCTGCTAAAGGAGGCTCTACTAAATATTGATGTGATTTATCTGTTGGGGTGCCCAAATTTATGCACCTGTCTAATTTCGTTTTGATGCATATTGCACATTTTCTGCTAATCCAATAAACCTCATTTCACTACTGAAATATTACTGTGTCCTTCAGTTATTTGATAGATCAAAATGAAATTGCTGATCCAAACACCCAAATATTTATAAATGAAAACAATGGAAATTGTCAGGGGTTCCTAAACTTTTGCATACAACTGTAATAAGTTTACATTAACACACAAGAAAAAAAAAAACCTTTCCCAGCTTAATCTTATACATCTGCACAAAGTAGACTGTCTTTTCTGCCTTGTTGTTTATTTTTTTTAGCACCCTGTCTAACCAACGTCCAAAACAGTGTGTGTGTGTTAACTAGTCTGTACAACTTCTTATAGCAACACACAAGCATTCTGACTGATAAACTTAAGAATAACATAATAACACTCAATATATAGTGCAACGAGTGTTGAAGAAATAAATATTAAATTACAATTATACTCTTAACGAACAAATTAACATGTCAACATGGTTGACAATCCAATAAAGTTAACACGTATGAAAGGGAAACTCAAAAGAATGATATCTAAGGCTTAATCTAAACCAATCAGACAAGCAAAGCCAAAAATCCGTGATTTCTTCTTAAGATACGGATAATTAATCCTTAATTACTTTCACCCCTCGATTTTTCCCATTTTCTTCTTTCTCTATCTCTCCGTCCAGTTGTGTGGCTGGATTTGATCAGGCAGCTCTTCGACGTGATTAATGACTGTGCTGACTTCCTGCCTCTTTAGACGAGTCGGTGACACGGTGTCCGGCGCTATGCTTCTCTACACAGTAACTGTTTCTATAAAACTGAAATACACTAGTAACCTGAGAATGTGGATTATCTTTGATTAGACTCGTTTTATTTAAAAGAAAAGCCACACACAAAGCTGTCTTCTTCCTCTGGATTTCTATTGTGCTAATCAGTGAAGTGTAACCTTGGAAGCATAAAAAAAAAAAAAAAAAAAATACAAACACTAATGCACAAAGAGACTAAATGGCTTGTGGCTATGACAAAACTCAATTCCATTCCTGTATTATGCATGTCTTACATGCATACCTTCAAACACATTATAATTCCATTAATGTCTCTTTCACGCTTTGCCTCCGTCGGTTAAAAAGGCTTTCAAAGCCTCCTCTGCACTTCAGTGTGAGCAAACTGCTCAAGCCATTCTTTCAATAAATGGGCACTCTTATCTGGGATTTTCTTTTGAACAGTGTCTTAATTCTCCCTTTTCTATAAATGAATGTGCTTTTTTTTTTAAGTTAAAAAAAGATGCATTCGGTCAGTAAAGATACCTCGTCTTCCAGGGTACACTGTAGGGTAGTACTCGTAGTAAAGGTCCGGCTGGTCCAGGTAACCAAACGGCTCAAACTCCATCTCGGCATTTTGGAAGAGGCTGAGCTTCACCAACAGAGCCAGACGCACAAACCATAACTGTGAGGAAAAAGAAAGCAGAAAGGATGTGTTAAAAAAAAAAAAAAAAATTATTAAAAAAAAACAAAAAGTGAAAACTGAAAAAATGACTTGTAGCGATTACTGAAGTTCTGGCACTATTCTGAACTTTCCTTAATAAAACCTGCACTTCTAAAATCCTTATAGTAGCAAGAGGAGAAAACAAACAGAGATGGTGCATCGAAGTTAGATGTATCTAAACACTTAATTGAACTCATTATGCTAATGTGCTTTCTGTAGCCTATAGGGCTAAAATGTTCATAATGAAAGTCAGGAGCTTTCCATTATCACAGAGAGTCAGCAGAGCGGAACCTATGCGTGCCACTGGAGGTCAGACATCAGAGAGGTGCAATGCTTTGATAGAGCTGACACGGCAGGGTTTCTCTCTCTGTGTGTGTGTGTGTGTGTGTGTGTGTGTGTGTGTGTAGCCAGAGAGCCCGGCCTGAGATGTGAGCTACTGTAATACTTCAAAAACAATCCACAACTGCCCCTTTTCCACCGAGGCAGTTTGAGTGCTGGTTCAGAGCCAGAGCCTAATTTAAAATCAGTTCTTTCTTTTTCGACACCCAAAGCACCGACTCTGAACCAGGAAAAGTGGTTCTTAAGTAATACCAAAACATTGATGGTCTAGACTTAAGAACAGTTTGCGTCAGGGGCTGGGGGCAGTTTTACTGTGAACAACAAGACAAAAGACAACGTCCCAACGCCATTTCTAAATCATTTTAAAGCAGGATTTGCCGCGTTTGGATGCCAGTGTAGGTTCGCAAAGCCATGAGCATTAACAGTAAAGCAACATCCGCCATTGTTGATGTGTTTGCCGCTGCTGCGCCCTGTGATGGCTCTCTCGCCCATGGAAAGGCAAACTGGTTCTTAGAAGGCTCGCCAGTGGAACCAACTTCCAACCAGCACCAGCACTAGCTCTGAACCAGCACCTGGTTCTTTCTGGTGGAAAGGGGGCAAACCTGTACCAGAAATAAAACACAGCCAGTTGACTAAAGTGTGTTTTGTGCACGTCCCTCTGGTTTCTCACCAGTTTAACCGATTCCCACCCACAAGCCAGCTCAGAGACGCATACAAGTTGTTACTGTTACTATGATTGACGAGAAAGAGAATATCATCCCTCCTACCCAGACAGCATGGCCAATTTTGCACGTTTGGCTCCTCGCTACTGATGGCTGTGGCATTGTGGAACTTTTTTTGTTCTCACGTGTGCATTTAAGATGCATTACCAATATAATAATTATTAACAACAGGCTACACGGAGTACTACATACTAACTGGGTGGAGTGATATCACCACCCCAAGATTGATTATTTTCAGTTATAGAACATACCAGGGTTTATTCCTCCAATACTGGTAGTGCTTAATGCTGCTAAAACCTTTAGTAAGTGATTATTCCACAGAGTCGCCAATCTGCTTGTAGCATGTGTTGTGCTGAGTTTGTGTATCCCAGGGGACCGTGGTGTTGTGCTCACCTGCAGCGTGTCAGTGGTATGGGTACTCGGTTGGCCGCTCTTGCCGTAGCCTTGGCCGTGAGCCGTCAGCAGTCTGCCAGTCAGGTCCACAGCTGCCCTCCAGTTCTTTGTGCCCTGGTTTGTGAAAACATGACATTATTTCATCTTATGTTCACAATGGACAAGCTGATGATTCTTGTGTGTGTTTGAGGACAATTCCGTCCCTTTGACATATACACTAAGCCAAACCTCCAAGCACAGGCTTTACTAGATCAGTGCCGTCCAGCAGAACATCATCATGGAAACAAAACCATCCATTTCTGTTATATTTCCAGTCTCTCAGACTACAGTGTTCTTCCCTCCAACCTCACACTCTGCATTACTATTTTTTTCGCTTATTCTTTCCCACCTCATGTATATTCTTCCCACATCCCTCTGAGCCCTGAGATTTGTGTCCTGCTCAGCCTCTCCCTGTGCCTCCTCCTATAACGTGTCTCTCCGGTTCTCTCTACAGCCCCGGTGCCTTTAAATCTTCATTAGGGTGGGAAATGAAGCTGAAAACGACTGGCAGGGAAACGGGCGAAAGCAGCTGCAGCCACTGAGACAGAACATAAAAAAGTCAAGGCAAGTGGAAATGGGGGTCCATTATGATGTACTGCAAATTCAGGGGTTGCAAGGTACTCACAAAATAGATAAAATAAAACATTTGTTTTATGCTTTGCGTCAAAAGGACACAAATATGATACTGCTGTACACTGTATTAAAATGCACCGACAGATGCAACTGGAATACATAGAATAGAATATACATTGGACAAACTTACTATGCTACTACAGATACACTCAGCATTTCATATTCATTAGGACGCTAAAGTCTTTAGGTGTAGTGGTCTATGTATAGACAAACATTGGTGTCAGCCTTGGTGCCTTGTACAAACTGATTTCTTAGCCAGGCTATTAATATTCATTTCTTATTTTCCTGGTGGATATTTAGTTTTAACAACCATGAAAAAAAAAAAAAAAACAAACAAACAAAAAACCCCACTGCTTCTGGTTTTATTTGGTGTGGCGTTTAACTGTAATGTGCTTCATCATGGGGTAATGCTATAACTATAGCATGAGCTCCTCGTTCTCATTCCCACTGCCTTCTGCACTACACACACTGGCTGTGGTGGGATCTGGCTTAGTATAGAATTATTTAACTAGTCGCAGATAAAGTAGCACAAATAATTGTTTTTTTCTGAATTAGGACCATACAAGTATGTGAAACTTCTGATGAAGCAGAGTACAAAGCCATTATAGAACTCTCCAGCTAACTCGACGCACAGACGTCTTGTGATTAATGGAAAACGAAGACACAAGCCAGACTCGAATGACTCGAGAGTTTTCCCAAGAGCTGAAACACTGCACAACAACCTGCTGCCTTTTTATTTGTTTCTGAAAAAAAAAAAAAGAATACAGAGCATTGTAGGAAATCGACAAGATGCATGGCATGTTAAGCAATTTGACCATGTAAACAGTGTCACACAGAATGCGATCAGCTAATGAGGGTTTAAACAAACCCATGAATTGAAAATAATATGCAAGTAGCCTATGCTGGTTGAAAGAGCAAAACAACAGACTGGTGCAAATCGTTTGGGGTTTCTATATACAGAGAGAGAGAGAGAGAGAGAGAGAGAGAGAGACAGAAGCTGGGAAGAAGAGAGGAATAAAGAACAACACCATGACTGCCCTTTCTATCAGGAAGACAGGAGAAGGGAGTGAAGCAAACAAACTCGGCAGCCTTGATGTATTTCTCTGTAGGCTCTGGTGCTCACACTCCCTCTCGAGATGAGATGGATGGCGGGTGCTCGGAGTTTAGCCGTGCTGTAATTGAAACACTCTTCACATTCTGTATTAGTGACTCTCAACCCTAAGGCACTCTCAGCCTGCTCTGGATTAGTCTTATTATCATGGGCTCTTCACAGGAAGAGGCTCGGAATTGCCAATGCGGTTCATGTTTGTACTGTCATCACATTAGAAATGAAAAAGTTGAAATCTATATATTATACCATGACATACTGCATGGCAGTCTAGGAAATCTTATGATGGTGGTTGGCGTGGCAAAATCCTGGTCAAAATATACTATCTTCCTAAACCACCACACTGACTGTTTCCCAAATCACCACACATTTGCAATATATAATATTTTAGGGGGGAAAACCCACCTGCCAAATTATTTACACGCTGAGTCACTTAGAGTACGATAAAGGCAGATAAAATACACAATACTGCCTCACACTTCCGGGGGTTATCCTCGTGCTTCAGGGGTTTTCCCCCCGGGCACTCCGGTTTCATCATCGGTTCAAAGACAACTGGCTGATTGGTGTCTGTAAATTGTCCGTGGTGAACGAGTGTGCTAGTATCATCATCAACATCAGCGATCATTTGACTTCAGCAGGAAGTGGTTAATTATGAGTCTGTAGTGAACTCGGAAATTGTGCTGACCCGTTAGTTCCTTCCTCAGGAGCTCTTGGTTGCTTAATTCCACGCACACACACACACACTCTCATTCACTCACACACTACGGACAATTTTTACGGAGATGCCAATCAACCTACCATGCATGTCTTTGGACCGAGGGAGGAAACCAGAGAACATGCAAACTCCAAACACCTATCGAACCACCAACCCTGGAGGTGTGAGGCAAACGTGATAACCACTAAGCCACCGTGCCCCAGTAACAAAATTTGAAACTTGAATTTTTTTTTATTCTGTGTCTATACTTATGTAAAGCTGCTTTGAGACAACATGAGTAGTTAAAAGTGCTATACAAATAACCTGAATTACAAATTGAATATAAGTGATGATCCACTAAAAACATGAACCTTGGAGTGATACTTGTTTCCCCTTATTCCACAGTTCTTTATAGCATACTGTTGATAAAGAAGGTCCTCCATCTTGCATAGTTAATGGATTAAATAGAATTCTTTCCTACAACTACTGATAAAATGTCAATAGTGTTGAGTACTGTTGTTTCTCCTGTAAATTCAATTCTGTTTGCACTCCTCAGAAAACTGCAAAAAAAAATAAAGAATAAACAATAAATACATAAATAAATAAATAATGACAAGCTCAAGTTTGTCTGTACTGTCTTCTGTTCTGCACTGTCTTGTTTGCACCAGATTGTACAGATGCACTTTATGTATCTAGGACTGCTTACTAAATCCTTAGCCCTGTCTTTGTTTTATATAGCACTATGGTCCTGGAGAAACTTTGTCTCATTTCGCTGTGTACTGCAACAGCTATATATGGTTGGAATGACAATAAAAGCTTCTTGACTTGACTTGCAACCATAAAACGACAGATACAACAACACAACACTGTACAATGCTACTTGGACAGAAACAGAGTGACCCGCTGTGCTGCAATACCAACCTCTGGACTAAGCTCTTTCTGAACAAGCCCTGCATCAGGTAGATCGACACAGAATTCGAAAAATGAAAGCGTCTTATTTCCTGCCTCACAGCCTGGAACTGTTCGATTAAAACCGCTGTGTTCTTTCATAATGAACTTGGGCCTCATGGGGAAAAGCCTCAATGACTAGACTTTGACAATTCCAACTACAGCGGAACTAATAACGGTTCTAAAAAAAAAAATCTGAAAAAACCCTACAGCATCTGCAACGCAGACTCGCATCCACCTGCTGACTTCTTTTTAGAAAACATGCCTCCCTAATGCCTAAGTGCAATTCACACTGCCCTCATCTGAACCCACACTTTATCGCTGTGCTTCAGAGATTCGGGACGTCTACACTCCGAAACACAAAGAGGAGAGGAGATGACCGTGCTGTTTGAGAGGAGAGAAAAAAAGGCTTTTTTTTTGCTCAGTGCAGGCTATTAAGAGGGAGTTAAGAACATTACAAAGAAACATCAGGCTACTCTGCAAATGAGGTTGAGCACCGGATCAAAACAGGTGATTTTGTTAAATAGTGCAGCTCCCTCATTGAGCACGATTATAAAGAAACGGATAAATGCACACTGTAACCATCAGCTTTTCCTGATGCACTAAAAACAAGAACCCGAGTGTGGATAAAAATGACAAAACGAATAAAACTTACCATTAAAAACCCTTGTTATGTCAATATACTAAATGATGATATAATGAATATATCTTTGGTAGTTCTTACTGAGTCAGTGCCATAAAAATCAATAGACTTTTGTAGCTTCAATGTTTATGCAGCCTGAGAAAAGAAATGCACAACTTTACTTTAGGTGGCACAAACGACCTCATTAGTTTCTGTTGGCACCAATCCGAAGCTTCTACCAGGAACCACTAATGTGGAATCTTTTATTTTAAACTGAAAGAATAAAGGAAGGAAAAAGAGAGGAAGGAAGGAAGGAAGGAAGGAAGGAAGGAAGGAAGGAAGGAAGGAAGGAAGGAAGGAAAGGCGGAAAAAGAAAAGTAAGGAAGGAAGGAAGGATGAACTGATGGATGGAAGGAAAAAAGAATGGAGGAAAGAAGATAAAGCAGATGGAACAAAGGAAGGAAGCAAGGAAGGATGGACGGATGGAAGAGCAGATGGAAGGAAGGAAAAAAGGATAGAAGGAAAAAAGGATGTATGAATGGATGGATGGATGGATGGATTCTAAGAAAGAAGAATGGAAGGAAAGAGGATGGAGAGAAAGACAGATGGAAGTGAAGAAAGGATGGATGGATGGATAGAAGAAAAAAGAACAGAATAGACAAGAGACAGATTGAAGGAAAGCAGGATGGATGGAAGACAGAACTGATAAAAGGAAGGATAAACAGAAAGGAGGAAGTGAGGAAGAAATTCAGTGATTATCCTGGTAAGGGTTGTGATAAGTGTGAAGTAGAGGTCTTCTCGGGTCTAAAAAAATGGACCCGACCTGAAGTGACCCGAATCACTTTTTACCTGAACCTGAACCTGCATAATTGGTTTTTTTTTTTAAGAAAGACCCGACCCGAGACAAACCCGAAAAAATTAGACCCGAGTCCGACCCGACAGAAATTTTTTTTAACCCGACTGGACCCGAATGTTGCATAACTCTACACTAAAGTAACTGCTACTGTGTGGATTCAAAATTGATTGACAGGTCTGTTTCAACGGAAATTAGCTTCCCGCCAGCCACACGTCGCCAGCCACATGTCGCAATCGGTCTTGGCAAAAAGAGGAGAGGTTGGAAAAGGACTCGAGTCGATGCACACACAAGATAAAGTAGTTCGGGTCTACTCTGGTCCGTTCGGTAAAAACACATTCATTTTAAATTACCCGAGACCCGATGCCGCTCTTACTAGACCCGAACCGTGTCCGAGGTACACGTAAAACTTTTAGACCCGAACCCGCTCGGGTCTCAGGTCGGACCTCGGGTTTTCGGATCTAAGTGGACCCGTGAAGACCTCTAGTGTGGAGCAGGAATAATGGGACACGTTCACACTTCAGGGCTCCACTGTACAGTCTAGATGAACACATTAAAAGAAAAATGTGTAGGTTTCTTTTCTGGTGACAAGAATCAGTACCTTGTGCACTGAAAACAAAACCAAACAAGCTATAACATTATGACATAACACAATGACAGATTAAAAGCTTAACTGGAACCACCTTATTAACTACACCAGAGTTTGGGTTAGTTCCAGATCATCAAAATTATATTCAGAGTAAATTGCCCAAGGGTCTTGTTGTTAGTTTCATCAAACTGCAGCAGTCGCATTTCCACAAACACTCTACTGTTTAACAGGAGTGATGATCAGATGGTGGCCTGAAGCCTGGATGTGGACTCAGCAAAGCAGTTCAGCAGAATCAAAAATGTAGCAAAGGTGATAAAGGTACAAAAAACAGAACTGATGACTAGCTTACTACTTTGGCTTATCCAAATACATACAGTGATTATACAAATTATTTATAATAAGGCTTGTAGACTAGTAGCAGGGACAGTTGAGGACCATAGCTCTATAGGGTCTCTCATTACTCTCCCTGTGTCTACTTTAAAACACATGACTTGTCTGTTGAATCTGTGGCACTGCTGAAAAACAGAAACTACAAAACATAGTATCTTTGACTTGTCTTATTTACTGCCATGAACTAATCACAAAGTAAGCATTAAAAGTAGTAGTTGTTATTAAGCATTGCTAGCTCTTTATCCAAACCTTTGCAAGCAGGGAATATTATGTAATGGGACCTTCACAAATTGTAGTTGAATGCCCCTAGATTACAGCATTACAGCAGACTAATTTTACGAAACCGAAGGCGAGACGTGATTTTGGGAATTTCTCGTTAACAATACTGGTTTATTCTCTA